>NC_056611.1:27623602-27648602 GCF_018340385.1 Cyprinus carpio
GAATAAATGATTGTGGAGATTTCATTTTTGGGTGAACTGTCGCTTTAACTCACAAAAAAGGAGACGGCAGAAAGGTCTCATCAAAAAAACATCCCACGGCCCAAAAGGAAATGAGCTTTACAATCCATCATTGGGTGAAGATGGACAGGGAGTTTGGGACTCGGAAATTAAGTCTGAGAACATCGTGTTCTTCAGATTCACAAATGATTAAACTTTTTTGCTGGAAATGTAGGCACCCTCAGGTCATCCAAGATGTAGAGTTTGTTTCTTCATCAGATCTGGAGAAATGTAGCATTCCATCACTTGCTCAGCAATGGATGCTCTGCAGTGAATGGGTGCCGTCAGAATGAGTCCAAACAGCTGATAAAAACATCACAAGTAATCCACACCACTCCAGTCCATCAGTTAACATCTGGAGAAGACAAAAGCTGCGTGTTTCTAAGAAACAAATCCATCATCAAGACATTTTTTAATGTTAAACCTTTGCTTCAGGCTAAAATACAAGTCCATAATCCATAATAGCACTTCTTCCAGAGGAAAAAGTCCATCTTCTGTTGTTCCATCCACATGTGTGTTTACAACTGTTTTTGCTTATAAATAGTGCTTGATCTATGCAGATTTCTCTCCTGATTCAGACAGTTTTTGCTGGAGAAAGCAATATTGTAGATAGAAGACTCGTATTTTAGCATAAAACAATGGTTTGAAGTTAAAAAACAGATTTGTTTCTTACAAACATGCAGCTTTTGGCTTCACAAGACATTCATTGCTGGACTAGAATTACTTGTGGATTGTTGTGATGTTTTTATCAGCTGTTTGGACTCTCATTCTGACGGCACCCATTCACTGCTGAGGATCCATTGGTGAGCAAGTGATGGAATGCTACATTACTCCACATCTACTGATGAACATGAACTACTCCTTTAAACTCTCATTCACACAAACATTCATAAATAACACAGATACAGGAATCGCACAGAAAATGATGGTTCAGCTCTGGAGATTCTGGTGGTGCTCAAGGTTTGTGTATCAAGCGCTTAATCAGTTTGTGGGAGAAATAAAAACCGTTGCCAAGAAAGGTCACCAAACCAAGTGCGCTTGAAATTCCTGCGACATCCTCCCAAAGCAAAAGGTCAATCTGTAACTATGAAGGCAACTGACAGGAGTCAACAACAGCAAATCACAGCATATCTGAGGACAAATATTAAGAGACTGGCAAACCGCAGCCTGTCTTTCCCATTTCACAGACTATATCTGGTGACATCCCTGCCCATTTTCATCCGGTGACCTTGGGCTATTTTTGGAGTGCACTATTTGTTCTGTATGTTTTTTACTTCTGGTGGTGGACCGGAGCTTTACTAGCTCTGACTCACGAGTGGGAATCGGACTCTCTCTCAAGGCTGCTTTCACCGAGGAAAGTGAGTCGGGTCGGATTAAACGGAGGCCTCACAGGGACACAGGAAATCCAGTCTGCCAACACAGTCCTCCGACAGAGCCAAAAACACACAAGCACCTGTAGCTACTAGCTAGCGACTGTGCCTCAGATTAAGATAGCAACAGGTAATTCTGTCACAAAGTACTGCAGGCAATGTGTTACAGGCTTGAAATACACCTCAGTGGGTTTCTGAGTGCTCGGAAACAGGCTAAATTAAATGAAGTGGTTTGTCATCTACCACACGCTGATCAGAAACAAAAAGAAGAACCTGAACGTCATCAGGCCACAGCTGAGAATAATACAGAGACATATAAACTGTGATACTGCGTCTCGCCCTGCGTTCTCTCTGACTCCGGCTCAAAGGTCAACCAAGACCAACCTGGCCTGTTAGCAGACAGGAGATCAGATCCTTCCTGCCAGGGGGAATCGGATTTCTTGTTTGGTAACTGGAGAAGCCACTGCAGAGACTGTGTCTCTGGTCTGACAGACTTTAGCTGTTATTATATTGTGTATTATAACAAATAGAACGATGCAGTGACCAGTCAGCATCCTGGACAGGAATAATCTGCTTTAGAATATAATGCAATTTTAAAAAGCTTCAGGTTAGCTATTGTTGTTTGTAGGGCTCTAAATTTGGTCAGAAATTGTGATTATTTATAAGGCTATAAAATACAACAATCATAAATAATAAAGATTTTTATAACTACTACTAAATAATTTTATAATCTTAAAAAAAAATTATATATATGATTACAATGGTAAAATTTCAATAATACTGAAAATATTTTGTAAATAATAATTTTTTATTTACATTACAACTGTAAAATTACAATACTAATATTTACAATATATTTATAAAATAATTGTTTTAATTTAAAGTACAACAGTAAAAATTCAATAGTAATATTTAAAATATATATAAAAAATAATCATCTGAAATTACAGCACAACTGTAAAATTGCAATATTATTATTATTTTTTTAAATAATCATTTTAATTTACAATATTAATTTTGGGAAAGTGGTTGGAACAAGTTGCATTTTCCAGATTATATGGTTATATGAATATGGCTAATAATAATAATAATAATAAATATAATATATAATATTATTTGTGGTTTATAATAATAATAATAATAATAATAATAATAATAATAATAAAAGCTGCAGTATTATTATTATTATTATTAATTATTATTATTATTATTATTATTATTAGTTACTACAACTACTACTGAAAGAAATAAAAACATTTAAAAATATACTGTCATTTTACAGTAATAATAACATATATGGGTAATACTAATTTTTGACTTTCATGCATTAAACCATCTTTTATTTTGCCTGAAATCACAGGGAGCACTTTAAGTTTGTGAAGATGGTTGTCACAATTTGCATATTAGAATGCATGTTACAAGCGACCCAAACTCAGAGATGAGTTTGTGTGAGTGTGAACCGAGCCGCTCTGAGACACTGGAAACACTGGATCATGAGCTGCTCACGTGTAAATGAACAACGCTTCACTCAGTGAAACATCCAGTGCACATGTTTATTTAATTAAAGCATAGCCTTTTGCAAATTGATAATTAGTCTAAGCCAAATCACATTTGCTGTTTTACAATCATACAGCCCCAGCAAAAAAAAAGGGACTTCTGGGACCTCAATGCACTAATTCGCAAAAATGCGGATTTCCCAATGCTAGCGTCCCATCACTGGAGAACATGAAACATTTGAAGCTCTGTGGATGTTCATTCCTCACATTCCCCAGTGAAGAGCGAGCGACAGAAGCCCTCTGAACTCCCACTAGAGAGAGAGAGAGAGAGAGAGAGAGAGAGAGAGAGAGAGAGAGAGAGAGAGAGAGAGAGAGAGAGAGAGAGAGAGAGAGAGAGAGAGAGAGAGAGAGAGAGAGAGAGAGAGAGAGAGAGAGAGAGAGAGAGAGAGAGAGAGGGCCCAGCTCCTCACAGCCCACACCAGGATGGAATGCGTCTCTTCAGCACTTACATAAACTCTCTCTATCTCTGTCCCTCTCTGGCCTAATATTTACTGTGGAATGCACTAAACCAGTGTTTGGTCATCGGCTGCAGGTGAGAGTCTGTGGGCATTCAGCTAATCTCACTGGATCAATCAGGTTTAACTGGGGCTTTATATATTCTAAAAGAATCATGAGTGGCATTTGACCATGTAAAAGTCATTATGACACGGTCACTGAATTATGCAGTTGCTTAATGACACTGTATACAAACAAAAAGTCTAAAATGACAGAAAAAAGATGAATCATATAGGTACGTCTAATGGAAAATCAGCATACTGCCAACTAATTTTAAAAAAAAGTTAAAGTTTGAGGTTCGCGATTTTCTTTTTGAAGTCTCTTCTGCTTACCAAGGTTGCATTTATTTGCTCAAAGCAAAAATAGTAATATTGTGAAATAGTATTACAATTTAAATGAACTGTTTTCTATTTGAATATATTTGATGCAAAGCTGTATTTTCAGCATCACTACTGTCGTTTTATTGATATTACTCCTCTGAATAACGTTAAATCAAAAGGATTTGTTGTGGATTGATGGGAAATAAAATACACGTTTATATTGTTTGCACTGCAGACAGGGTTTGTAAAAGTTTCACTTCCACTCTTATAAATAGATTATTAAAGCACATTTACATAAAAATACTATTGCAGTCTTTACACTTCAAAATTGTATATTTACTTGCAATTTCTTTATAACTATTTGTGAAAATTACTAGCAGTTTCTAAGTGAAACTGTTTGTACACCAATTCTGTTTTTCAATTCACTCTACCAGTACTTTACATTATATCGAAATATAATATTAAAATAAAATGTGATTTTATACACCGATGCAACTTCTGTTTTTTTTTTTTTTTTTTTTTTTTTTTTTTTTTTTTTTTTTAAAAAGAGTAATGCAATTTTTACCCTGTGTAAAAACTTCAAAATCGTTCAAAACATTTCCTAAATTACTAAATTTAAGTTTATTAAATATACTAAAATTACATTAGGCAGGTCTGGAAAGCAAGCCAGATGGAAATGAAGTCCTTTCAATACAAATCTAATATTAAAATGTGACTTTATTCACCGATGCAACTTGTTGGTGTTTTATTTTCTTCAGTCAACAATGTGATTTTGACCCTGTGCGAAAATATGGTAACAGTGAACGCCTGCCTAAACAAAAACCACTAATCAGGCCACTATTTAATGTATGCATGACTCCTAATGTGGTGTGTCATAAAGAACAGCTCAAGGGGAGAAAGTGAGAGAAAGAGAGAGAATGAAGTCAGACAGGTCGGTCCTGTAGGCCTGGTCTCCTGGTATTGTCACTCTGAACTGTGTCTCCTGTAATGTTCTCATGCCCTTATAAGGAAACACAGACTCAGTTCTGTGACACAATAGGCTGCCAGAACCCCGCCCCCTCCTGAACACATACACAAAAGCCACACTCACACCTGATCAAAGTCGCCACACCTTTTCCTGTCTCGCGCCCAAAAATGCTCTCACTTCACAGAAAGGAAAGTGTGTTTTTCAAATTTGATGTTCAGTCTCATTTATGTTTGTTTGTCCTTCGGGTGCAGGGATGTAGAATACGAGCCCACCCCCCCTCAGTGGGATGTTTACAATGAGACTGAAAACAGGCACCGGAGAAACTGCTGTTCAACTTCCTCTTCCTGTGCGAGTACATTGGCCTGTACGGGACAAGACAGACAAGTATATGCAATACGGAAAGAGATGGTTGGACCATTCAGTCATTTCAGTAGAAATGCATGCACACACACACACACACACACACACACACACATTTCCTTTGAGTGAAATATTGTTCTCATCAACTAAAACTACACATATATTTAAAAAAGTTAAACAAAATAAATGTATACATTTCTTTTAAGTATATAACACATAAAAAAAGTAAAAACTTGAGAAACTTTTTTTTTTTTAAATACAAGCATTTCAACTTGTCATCTAGTACTAAAATTACTAAAACTGGAATAAATTTCATTAAAACTAAACAGATGTTAAAACTAATTAAATGACAAAAACAAAACAAAATCACTAAAACAAAAGTAAAAAGAAACATTTACGTTAAATAAATAAATGTTAACTGAAATAAATGCAAACTTTATTGTCAAGGTAGGACTTCAGGTTTAGATTTAGTAGATTTCAAGTTGAAGCACTAAAATTGCTAAGTTCAATTAAATTTTAATTAAATTTGATTTCAGTTTTAGTTAAAAAATTCACTAAAACTCTAAATTTAAAGAAAGAAAAATGGTTGGACGATTCACATCTTTTCGTACTTTATTTTAGTTCATTTCTAATGCAACAAATACAAAATTTTAATTCAACTTTTAAGTACTAAATTTAAATAAATAAATAAATTCAATACATACATATATATATATATATATATATATATATATATATATATATATATATATATATATATATATATATATATATATATATATATATATATATATATATATATTTTTAAGAAAAACAGGACAAAAATTATAAAAACTCTAAATATTAATAATTACATAAAATATGTTTAAGTGCAATATTATAATATAATGTAATAATTACATAAAGTATGTATATAAAAAAAAAAACACTGGGCAGACCTACAAAGAAAGTCACTTAAGTAGGACTGCACAAAGAGACACACACAGCTATTCCTATCATTATGGGTTCAGGCGTAATTATTTTTCTACTGTACAAACTGTATTTTCTATCTCCTAACCCTAACCCTCACACAAAACAAGAAATTTTAGATTTGCAAAAAACTTCCTTCTGTATAATTTATAAGCTTGTTTCCATTACACACACACACACACACACACCAGACATTCCAGTGCAAACTGAGTCACTGTCCCTCTCCTAAATCCGCTTGACACACACATACCGATGACGACTACTGACGGTCCATTCATCTACACTGACCGTATTTATCCATATAAAGACACACGATCACACACACACACAATGGCATAATCATCTTTCACAACAGGTGTGTCAGGGCCTTTCTGTGCTATAAATTACTCAATAGTGTGTACTGAATCAGTCATGGTCTCACACACACACACTATAAATGAAGACATTCATTTGTGTCAGAAGTAAACTGGAGTGAGTTCATCTTTCCTTTCAGGCTTTGCCCACATCTGTTTTTTACACACTTCAATCAGTTGTGTGCATGTGTGTGTGTGTGTGTGTGTGAGAGAGGAGAGAGGAGAGTGTGAGAGAGAGTGTGTGTGAGAGAGAGGTGTGTGAGAGAGAGAGAGGAGAGAGAGAGAGAGAGAGAGAGAGCGAGAGAGAGAGAGAGAGAGAGAGAGAGAGAGAGAGAGAGAGAGAGAGAGAGAGAGAGAGAGAGAGAATTCCAAAACGTCAACAGTCACTACAAACAGGATGTAGTTTCATATGCTAATATAAATAAATACTAACTTGCAACAACAAATAAATAAAAAAATGGAATGCAAGTATTCAAGGACAAGACAACATTTTTAAAACAAAAAAAGTTTACATTTAAATTGTGTTACAAACTATTTAAATAACCAATTAAAAGGAGGAGCCACCATTTTTCCGTATTCCACTATGTTCTTCCCGTCTCAGTGCGTGCACTCAATCACTATAGTGCAGCGCCACTATGCTGACGTTTAGTTTAGCACCATTCATTCCTTAGGATCCAGACAGGGATGAATTTAGAAGCCACCAAACACGTCCATGTTTTCCCTATTTAAAGACGGTTACATGAGTAGTTACACGAATAAATGTGGTGACAAAATAAAACGTGGCGATTTTCTAAGCGGATAAAAAATGATGACTATAATGTATGGCGGAAGAGCACTTCGCAGCACCTCGAACTCGCGCACCTGCGATGTAACTACAGAAGAGTCAAGTTTTAAATAGAAAAAAATATAGAAACTCTTTGGTCATTTTTGAGCGAGATGCTAAAGGTCTAATGAGATTCAATGATCAATGCTAAGCTAAGCTAAAAGTGCTACCACCAGACCCGGAGATCGGCTGAATGGATTCGAAAACTGTAAAACTAAACTGTTTAACTCTAGGGGAGTTGGAAAGTGATCCCCTTTTTTCAAAAAAAGTGGAGTGTTCCTTTAAAATAATATGAAGTCTTTAAAAATAACAAACCACAGACCTGCAATAAATGATCAATTTATAATATTATGGATTCAAAAGAACAAGCCAGTAATGCCTGTGAAGTCATATATCAGTGTAGCACACAATCTTATAATACATTATATTTTCTTTATATAATCTGAGCTCAGAAATGGAAGTGTGCTTAATGGGTATGTTTACCCTATTTGCAGTGATATTGAGAAATATTATTACACTTTAATATCACCATTGTGTGTGAATATATTGGAAAATGTAATTTATTTCTGTGATGGAATGTTGATTTTCAGCATCATTACTCCAGTCTTCAGTGTCACATGATCTTCAGAAATCATTCTAATATGCTGATTTGCTGCTCAAGAAACTAATTATTATCAGCGATGAATACAGTTGTGCTGCTTCGTATTTTGGTGGAAACCAAGATGCATGATTTATTTTTCAGGATTCTTTGATAATTAGAAAGCATTTATTTGAAACAGAAATCTTTTGTAACATTATACATGTCTTTACTGTCACTTTTGATCAATTTAATGCATCCTTTCTGAGTTTGGGGTCAGAAAGATCTTTATTTTATTACTTCATGAGAAAATGACAGGAAGAAACACATAGTTGAGCTGCTCACTCATCCCAACCTGAGCGGAGAGAGGTGCTCAGATCTGCTCTCATGATATCATGCTCTCGGTGGGTCTGTGGCGGTCTGTCGAGAAACCACACACTTTAACACCTGGGAACATCTGACCACGACCGCTCCAGAAACGCACCCAGCAAGTGACATCACTACTCCACACAACCTAAGGCTTTTCACACATCCAGATCACACACGCTGGCTCTCAGCAAGACAAAAATGACCCAAACGCCCCACAGCGCTGACGATGCTGTCAATAGCTATGGCTGCTCGCTGTTGTTTGTCTAGCATCTTGGTAAGCTGCCTGACCTAAAAGGCTGCATTTTTCAGTTACCAAAATCTAGTTTGGTTACCAAAATGTAGCATTCACATCAGGATCTACAGTGAAAAAAATAAATTTCAGCTGCACTTCCAGAGTCCAGTCAAATGAGAACCAAACTAAAAATCTGCAGAATGCTTTCAAGCAAGTGGTTATAGAAAATATGGTAAAATTAGGACAAAATATTTTTATATCTACATTTCAAAATTTTATATTTGTATTTTTTATTAACTGATATTATTAGTGGTGCTGTTATTTTATAGAGAATATTATATACATATCAATTACATTTTAAATGCATATAAAAATTGGTGCTCAGCAGCTTAATAAGCATTATTAAATCAGCCAAAAATATTTGATAAATTGTAAATTTTTGGAAGTTTTCCCAATTCTATTTTATTTTATCCCAAACTCTGTGTTTTCCATTCTAATTTTTTTCTGGAGTCTGTTTTAATGGTTTAATAAAATTATAATAATTAAATCAACTGTCTAATCAACTGAATACATAAAACATTAACATTTAATAACTTCTGAAATGTTTTAGGATATTGATCACGATATTTTTTGTTCCAGGAAATTCTTTGTTGTCAGTTTTCATTTCTCTGAATTTTGTGCTTTATTATTTAATAAACATTTATTGTTAAAAATGGTGGTGATCAAACAAATGCATAATATTTGAATTTAATTCATCTTTGCAAACAAAGTGCTGGATAACTTTGGATAAATGTGAAATTAAAACATGGAAGAAACATTGTGGGATATTACATGCAGACATTATATTTAGTCCATATCGCAATTTCATTCCATTTTAAGTGTATGGCTCTGCTTGTGATTGTTTTTTAAACAGAATTTTGCCAAATTCCATGACATTCTACATTTACCAGTAAATAAAAAAAAAAAAAAAAAAAATTATTTGATTCCATGGTTTTGAGAAAACAAATCACACAAACTTATACTACAAAACTATAACTACAAAAAATGAATGACAATAATATTATGTAGTCATACAACAAATAACATTAAGAAATTCATTACTTTTTCATGCCTAAAATTACAATTGAAAATATTTCCTGACATTCCTGGCTTCCCATGACTGGGGAAACCCTGTTAATCCATTTTTTACTAATTTTAAACATGCCGATTCCTCCTCTTTCTGACACTAAAGGGAAAACAACATCAGATATGTTTGTCTTGGTCTGTTTCTCTACCAAGAGTCAGCTGGAATTTAGCAACATCATCCCTTCTGCATTTGAGCAAGCTAGAGTTAACCTCTGAAGCGACCCAAAATAATTTCAGAGTTATATAAAGCGCTGATGTTCTCATCCACAGAAACCCCTGCAATAACCACAATGATCAAGAGTCATCAATTCCACATAAATAATATTACTACCAACATTTCCCATGAGACAGTTGATCACATGTTTCCTCACACACACCAATAGTCAGAGTTCACACCATTAAAGGAAACAAAACAGAAACCACAACAACCACAACTTCCTCCTGCAAACGAGAGCATGACAGAGACACAAGCAGCGAGCCCTGAATGCATGTGGGGCTCCGGGCTTCGGCGTCTCGGCTCAGCGCTTCTCAAACACATGAGTAAAGTGCTTCCCTCTTATTTTGCAGCTGCTGGCTTCAAGATCTCACATCTGCATCGAGAACACCAGTCATATATGTGGGTTTCACATCAGTTCTGCTCCAGCATTGAGGAACAAGGGAAAGTTTTCAGGTTTTCAAGTCTTTAACTGTGGGATGCAGCCTCAAACCAATCCATATGCCACGTCGCAGGTGTACATACACACACATTAATATGCTTTTGTGATTTCAGCATATTCTCAAAAATATTAAAAAGAAAATCATTCTAAAATCAAACTGAACCCAATTGTTTGAGCTTTCATAATGAATTTGACTTTCCCAATTGTGTCTAATATCTGTACAAGGACAACATTGATTTAAATAAATACACATGCATCTTATATTTCATATCATTGCATAGTGAAATATATCGAATGATTACTATAAAATATACATAACAGCAATAATAAAAAATACAAATATTTAAAATTTGAAATAAATATTAAATTACATAAAACTAATTTCCACATTACTAGAAAGAAAATAAGACATACAAAATATTTGAAATAAAATGATTAAAATCACAATTATAAAGTTCCCTAATATTATCATGTTTGTTAAAACCATGAGAACTGTGCTCCTAAAATGCACACATTATCTGTTCATCTGTTAAAGCAGACTGTCATGGCTTTATTGCTTATTAATCTGTTACTGCAGTATATCATCCTCAGTATCATTCCGTTTCACCTGCTCACATAAAAACAAAATGAATTCTGGTTGCCCGTTTTACATGTCAGGTCTCTTCCTGTCGTGAGCAGACAGTCCCTGACCAGAATAATCTGCAAAGTGGACCAGAATCTATGGCGATAGTCAAAAGTCTGGTTTTACGAGACTAGCGAGACACAGTCACAATAGATTATGATGCCCTCGGGGCAACAGCCCACCCGTTAAACAGGCTTTATTGCTGGTGTATTCATCTGAGTGTGTCTTTTATGACGGGTAACCACACTATAAATGTACCCCTCGCCCAACATCACTTAAAAGAGCAGGAATGTCTGATGAAGACTTTACAGTAACAGCCCTTCAGGATCCACACAAGCAAACAAAGGATGGAATCAAAGAATCAAAGCATCTGTGATACAAAAAGCGTATAGTTCAGATGGGAATCTAGGTGAAGGCAGGCTCTAATCCTCTTAGAGGTCAGTCTTTTGTCTGAGCCGCCGCACTTAAGAGCTTTCAGTGCTCCAAAGGACATTATACACAGAGAGAAAGTCCTGGCCAGTCTGATCACTGTGTGCGAGCAACAAAAAAGACACAAGAGGCTTCAACATGCAGCAAATAAGATGAAAAGGACAAGCATCAGTGAATCCTTACAAACTTCAGAAACTTTTTATAAACACAAAACCAAGAACAGTTCAAAACTGATGTACAGCTCACATTTCAGCCTCCCCAGAAAACTGCAGAAAGAAAATTAAGCCTATTTTATGACCACATTTATAAGCCATTAATTTATGTATTTTTACTGACCGTAAAGCTGCGTACATACAAGAATGCATGAAAAAAAAAACATGCATACAAGATTAAATGCATCTTGTTTTGCATTACAGTAACAGTAACTACAGTAATGTGCTTCCCAGTCATGAAAGAAAACCACAGTGGTCCTAAAAAAAGAGGCTTCACTTCCTTTAAGCAAAATAAAAAAATAATAAAAAAGTTTTATTTTGAGTTCAAATTACATTTCATTGATAAGATAAATGGATAAAAATTCAATGCATCTTTTTTGCATTATAATAAAAAGAACAAACAAAAATACAACAGTACAAAAAAAATAGGCACTGCTAAATTCCTTCAAGCAATAAAATAAAATAATGGATGTTTACGGATCACACAGCTTTCGCAAGCATATAAGATTTTGCATTATATTAAAGAGAAATTGAAGAGAAAAAAAAAACACATCTGATTTAGTCATGAAACAAAATCTCATCTTCATCTCCTTTAAGCAAAAACACTCATTTTATTTAGATTTTTGGAGTGCAATTAGACCCGGACATGTCTTTAACATTTTGAATTTGGAGAGCAATCAACAAGACAATTCAAAAATCAGTGAATGTCATGAAAACATGGCTCAAACGTAAATGCATCTCTTTTTATTACAATAAAGAGAATTTGGGATTAAATGTGCTTTACAGACATGAACCGCTCCTAAAATAAACTTCATTTTCTTTTCTTTTTCATTTTTTTTCTTTTGATATTTTTTCCTGTGTTAGAAGAATCCCTCAACAAACTTTATGGCAATCAAAAAGTGTCAAATCAAAGGTCAGAGTTAATCACAGATTACTGACCGAATGACATCTGAACTGACGAAGCATGAGAGTGTGACTCAGCAGCAGTGACGTCCATCTCATGATGACCCACCCACACTGACGGACAGAGCAAGAATGGCTCTGATGTCCAGCAGGATGACTGGCATCGGGAGATTTGGGCTGGATCAGTTCCTGATACTTCCTCTTCTACAGACACGGAGCCGAACACAACTCCAGCCTGAACAACAGCCGTTTACTGCTCCTGACATCACAGCCGTGTAACTGCAGGCACAGCCTTTCTGAATCCACCAGCAACAACACATGAACATCACAAAGACCACCAGGATGTAAAACAGGAAGCAGACTGAACTTTATTTTTCCCACACTTCCTGACAAATGAATTCTCATGACCTTTTCTGTATTTTTGATGATTGGTAAAGTGATGATGTTTTTAAATCATTTTATATAGGTACCAATTCTTGGAATTAATAGTTTTGAAAACTGCAGTTATTGCCCACACACGTGTCCAATGCGACAAGAAAAGTCTTGCAATTTGAGTCTCAATGCTTTGTAAGTAAACACGCTCCCCGAGGACGAAGACAGCGCTGTTTCCATTGTTAGCTAACAACATATTACTCTCTATAGAAACACAACACCCTCCACAGAAATTTCCACTACTTTTCCATGCATGGAAATCATAGTGTTGTTTTTTTTTTTTTTTTAACAAACCAACAATAAAATGAACAATACAAAGAAAAATATACATACAATTAAGATTAATACATGACATTTACACTAATTAATGTACATTAATGTAAAATACATTAATTTCTAATGGTTTTTATTTTTTATATTTTTGTTTAATTTATATATTTTATATTCTAATTTATTAACAATTATATATTTTGAGCTGCAGTGTTTTATGATTATGTTTAAATTATTTTAAAATCAGTCAGCTTACTTGAAAAATATAAATCATGATTTATATAAATATAATAGTACTACTATAAATTAACAACTTTAAAATATGGATAAAAAATAAATAATGTTAGTAATAATTAAAAGTTAATTACATCTCACTTAATAGAGATCAAATAAACAATTTATATAATATAATAATTCTACTATAAATGAATAATTTCAAAATATAACTAATTTTAATAATTAAAGCTCACTTAAAAATAATAATAAATAATTATCAAATACACACACACACACATATATATATATATATATATAAAATACTATTACTATGAGGTCACCAGAAATAGTAATATTTATAACAATAATAATAATAATAGGAATTTGCAATGTTTTTCCTGATATTTTCTGACTCATCATGAAAACCAGTGAAAATGGTTTCCGAGAGCAGAGCTGTTCTTTGAAAATTACACTTAATATCACAAAATTAAGCAGAACTGCATTTGTTGTACCCGGAAATCTTATTTTAACATCCTCACTGTTTACACTCAATATTAGACATCACGTCAGTGATCAAATATGAAGACAACCAACAGTTTGACTGAGGCTCCAGTAATGATCTAAAAAAATAAAAATAAAAATAAATAAATAAATAAAAATGTACCCTTGTATTACAGTAAAGTGTTCCGAGGCATTTCTCTGGTAGAGTTTCTGTGGCTGGGCGGGACTGAAGTAGGTCAGGTGACGCAACACCCCCGTGACCTCACAATGCCTCTTAGCGTGACTGCCTTTATCTCAGTCCACTCCCACTCGCTGTTTTCACTGGGACACACCTGAACCACGTCCAAACACCCACGAGAACAATCCAAAATTGGATTAGTGCACAGTAACCACAGCTTCAGTTCATGCTTCAGTTTTCCCAGCATGCCATGTCTCACGGTCAGCTTTTCATTCAGTCATTTAGTGGTCAAAGCTGCGCTCTGGGAAAAGATGCATTCAAGGTTTGACTGTCATCGTAAGACACTCAGTGCCTATTATAAATAACTGCATCTGCCGTCCATTAGTTCAGAAGTTCTCCCATGGAACGACTCACTTGCAAACTAACTCTAGCATGTAGCAGAAACACAGTTATAGTGCATGGAAAAACACCTTAGGAAAACAAAACACTAGTGCACTTATTAGTTTTTTTAACATGCATACTCACAAGCAATATTCTAACTAATAATGAGCGCAAACATGCACACTCAGGCCTAATTTAACAGGAACTCACACATATATGTTCAATCACGCTTCTGCACCACTCATCTCGTTAGCTGAAAAACAACATGGTGTGAAACGCTTATAGGGACAAAAATAAGCGAACTGCCTGTTTGGTGATGCTCTTGAGAGTAAACCACAACAGAGAAACGGTTACACTAAATGCATATGAAATATCAGTGAAAGAGTGAGTGTTAAACTGCACATTTACAATTGAGACGGTCACAATTTCTGCATTTCACACATTCAGTTCCGGCTTCTGGCATAAGTAACTGACTCCTAAATGCTGCTGTTGTTTTGCTGTCAGCTTCACTGTTGCAACATTTGCATATGTAGTTATAACAAAAAGCATTTGTTTCTACACAGTTGCACAGAAAAACCTCAGTGACCAAACACCCGCTTTAATCTACAAAACTCCTTCAGTAAAAACTTTGTTCTAGATGTTAGATATGTGCTTTCATCCGCCTCAATGTGTTTTAGCGAAATGCACGAAAACACAATCTCAAGATTTTTACATTTTATTCTGAGAGATAAAATGCATCAGTGCAACTTTTTTTTAAAGCTTGTATTGAAAAAGGCGACTGATAAAGGTTACATTAAAAGGTTACATCGCCTTTTTCAATACAAGCTTTAAAAAAAAGTTGCACTGATGCATTTTATCTCTCAGAATAAAATGTGAAAATCTTGAGATTGTGTTTTGTGCATTTCGCTAAAACAAATAAATAATAAATAAATAAACTCTATCCTTGATTCATTTTTCAACAAGTGTGTGGCAATGCATACTGGGATTCCCTTCAGAAGTGGTGGACAGCTGCCCATCAGGACACAAGCTGCAATCACTGAGTCCAGATAAAAACTGCACTCTCACTAAACGCAATCAATGAGTCCAATCAAACGCATCTAAACACACTGACTCATGCAGTCACTGAGCAACACGACCCTGAGGCAAGGCTACTGTGATACCACAAGACACCATCTGGCACACCAAACACAAATAATTACACATAAAAGTTGTGCTCTCCTCTTCGGACCCCGCAGACCCCAGTCACATTTAGCTGCCAAATGCATTTAGTATTAAACAGATTTCTTATCTATGAAACTTCATATGAAATGCATGAAAAAATGACTTGACAACTTGAATTGTACATTAACTCAAACTCTCCTTCCATCCAGCTTCAAAATGAATCGCAAGGACTGGGTCACATGGCATTTAAGAATAAAATTACTTTCTTGAAATCTGGACCCCATAATGCACTGAAATGTGCACAATTAAATAAAAAAAAAAATTCATTATAAATATTTGTTCATGCAATACCAAAACTAAGCAACAAAAAGTTCACTCTTACTACAAATTGACTATTTTGCCCAATATTGTGTTGTGCATTTTTATACATATTAGACTACCTTATTGTTAATTTAACGACAAGATAATGCAAACACTTAATCAACTGACAATATTTGGTGTAGCATTTACTTAGAAACTATTTCACTAATTAACTGCTATTAAATTTCAGAAATAATTAACACACTGAATTAAACTTTAATGTGACACCTTTTTTGTATGCGTTGCAACCTTTGCACCAAAATGTGTCATTTATTAGGTTACCTATTTGTGGAGCACTTATAAAGTTACCTTTCAGTTAAAATGTTGCCTGAGAAGACAACCATCTATTTAGCCAGTAGACAGCACAACAAACTCACTAGGTTTTGGAACGGAGCCAACGTGTTGAACTTTTGAGAATGAATCCCACTGTTTTATTGAGAAACGACCTCTGGATCAGTAGCTCGAGTCTAGTCTGCAGTCTAGTCGATGTACATTCTAGAAGCATGCGATTCGATTACTCTTGCTGCTGTGATGGCTTCAGTCCTGTAACACTTTAAACAGACATGATGAAATACAAAGATAGAGAGCGAGAGCTTTATACAGAGCCAAACTCACTACCAAACACCCTCAAGCTGGTTTTTATTTGGCCTGCGTTGTTGGTCCTCTGGAATTTTGATTTTGTTGCCCCTAACGGTGCTATAAAGCAATAATCCACCTGAGTCTGTGCATAACAGTGAATTTATTACATGTAAGGGGCCTAAATCATATACCCTCAAGTCTTCAGCTGTGGTAAAAACCACTAAAACACACAGCCTTGAGTGGTTTATTATTTTGATGGCAACTTCAATGTAATAAAAGACCATTTATATTTGCAGTTACATTTATTTAAATAATAATAGACATTTATTGTAAAGAGTATTATAGTCTGTTACTGTTGCTAAGCAACATGACAATTTGGTGGCAGATTAGATTAGAATGCAATTTATCAAAATTAGTATCAATTAGATATTATAACAGTTTTTATTATTGGTTTGAATTAATTTATATTTCTTTTAAATGTTATATTGACCTTATTTTTATATTTCCTTTTTATTTTAGTTTTTGTTAAAGGCTTTATTCATTTTTGCATGCTTGTTTGTATGTCTATAGTCAGTTATTTTAGTGCATCATGTTATTTGTAGTTGTTGTAGTTTATTTCAGTAAACATTTATTTTAAGTAATTTATTTTAAGTTCTCTTTGGGTTTCTTTTTAGTTAACTAAATAACCCTGTCAGAATTTAGAGTCAAAACATCTGTTTATAATTTACAACTGACAGCTATGCTCATCATAAACATCTGGAAGTGTTTGATGGCAATCCAGGAATAGAAAAGACTACTGGAAATTGTTGGAAACTATACAGAAGTCGAGATAAATAGAAGAAAAAAAAAACCCTGTGATATAAACTGCCATGGGATTACTACCAGAAACTTCCTTAAAGTTCTCAACCAATCGCATATGTAGTAAATATGAAGTTATCATCTTGAAAACATCTGCAGCAAAATACACTCCAACAACCTATATTTGCTGTCCTGTAGGTTGTGTTTTTGGTTTCCAGACATCTTTCTTATCAAGCACTCCTGGATTTATACGTGCTTATCTACACAACAAGAACAAAGCCGGTGAAATCACTGCGTCTTATTTCAATTCATATCTGCCCAACTTTGTAACTCCCAGACAGGCTGTTCAATAGAGAACGAAACACTTCAATGATCTTTTAGACATTTTGGGTGGAGCAGAGAGGCAAGTCTTAGCCGGTCACAGGGCGTTTGGCATTTGACGGGGAGTAATTTCACGTCTGTCACGGACAAGGTGATGACTTCGGGATAATTCCACACGCCTTGTTTCGGTCGAGCGGAAACAGGCAACGGTGCGTAGAGACCATAATGAAACTCAGTGTGAGGTTTTAACAAGGAAGCGTTGGTTTGGTAATCGCTAGTGAACTTCGGTCTGTGTGTAATATTCATCCTCACAAACACGCAATAGAAATTCCAGAGCTGAGACATCATTTCACTACCAATGCCGAGTCGAGATTGGAGGGATGTTCACTAAACTTTATACCTAGAAACAAGGCTTAATTTCCGTTCTAATTAATCCATATTGCGCAAATGGTGCGCAGAATCGTGGTCCTTGAATGCACTCTCAGTGGCTTATGATATGATTGGTTGAATGGTATGCTCGCATCTGATTGGCTAAAGAGTACGACAGACCCACGTGGGAAGAGAGCTCTGCGTGGAAAGTCTCAAAAACACACACACACACAAATCCGAGTGGATTCGTAGTAAATGACGATTTGTACATTCAGACACTCGTACATTTTAAACATCCAAAGGTTTTGGTGCACAGTTGTATATCTACGAATTGTGTTTTGCATTTGTGAAATGTATTTTATGAATATATAATTTTATTTTGCGCATGTGAATTGCTTTTTGTGAATATATATTTTTTTCACGCACGTGAATTTTTTTTTGTGTGTACGTGAATTAGGTTTCATGCATGTGAAATTGTCTACGCATGTGTGAATCGTGTTTTTTGCGTGAATTATATTTGAGACTAATCTGCTTCCATAGAAAAGTGTGCAATTCCTGTGCAACTAGTGGCAGCGAGCAGAACTACAATAGACCCTTTTTACACATTAAGAGTACGTTTCCACAGTTATTTACATTTATTTTAGCTTTTAGAAAAAATTGACATACATTTATAACACTATACTTGTGTAATATTACTTTGGGATTCAATTGCAGAAAACAAGTTAAGTATAATAAATGGCTGAGGGAATGGCAGCAATTTTAACATCTTTCTCTCTTCAGACCAATGTCACAATCTCTCAATTTTTCTTCCTCTTTTGTAAAGATAAAAAAATATATATTTAATATAGTTAATTAATTTCTGTTCACCACTATAGATGTACCAACTATGATGACTTCGGGTTCTGAGAACCCACGGAAATGAGAAAAGGGTCAACCGGTTTGATAACAGTAATTATTTCTGCAATTCTGTTTAGTGCCACTAGTAGTACAGAAATTACATACATTTGGAATTGGGCCAGAATTACGAACAGCTTGTGCCATTGCAAACCCTCTTTTGGCATCAAAAACTACTGACAGTGAAAACAGATTTTGCAGCTGGCCTTGTTGCATATGCATTTTTTGAAGTTCCAGTTTTGGACACAACATTTATGGGAAGCGTATTTAAACAAATCACGCAACAAGATTACTTTGTGTTTGTATAAATAAATTAGAGTTTCTTGTAAATGTTTTTTTATTTCGTTGATTAGTTTTAAGTTGTTAAAGTCGTGTTTTGAATGTATTATATTAAATAAATTCAATGCACATTAAGTCTTTGGTTCTTTTAATTGTGATGATTTTGGCTCACATTTAACAGAAACCCACCAATTCACTTTCTCAATCAAGTAGAATATGGTGACATGCCAATCAGCTAATCAACTCAAAACACCTGCATAGGTTTCCTGAGCCTTCAAAACGGTCTCTCAGTTTGGTTCACTAGGCTACACAATCATGGAGAAGACTGCTGATCTGACAGTTGTCCAGAAGACAATCATTGACACCCTTCACAAGGAGGGTAAGCCACAAACATTCATTGCCAAAGAAGCTGGCTGTTCACAGAGTGCTGTATCCAAGCATGTTAACAGAAAGTTGAGTGGAAGAAAAAGAGGCACAACCAACCAAGAGAACCGCAGCCTTATGAGGATTGTCAAGCAAAATTGATTCAGGAATTTGAGTGAACTTCACAAGGAATGGACTGAGGCTTGGGTCAAGGCATCAAGAGCCACCACACACAGACGTGTCAAGGAATTTGGCTACAGTTGTCATATTCCTCTTGTTAAGCCACTCCTGGACCACAGACATCAGAGGCGTCTTACCTGGGCTACGGAGAAGAAGAACTGGACTGTTGCCCAGTGGTCCAAAGTCCTCTTTTCAGATGAGAGCAAGTTTTGTATTTCATTTTGAAACCAAGGTCCTAGAGTCTGGAGGAAGGGTGGAGAAGCTCATAGCCCAAGTTGCTTGAAGTCCAGTGTTAAGTTTCCACAGTCTGTGATGATTTGGGGTGCATTGTCATCTGCTGGTGTTGGTCCATTGTGTTTTTTGAAAACCAAAGTCACTGCACCCGTTTACCAATAAATTTCAGAGCACTTCATGCTTCCTTCTGCTGACCAGCTTTTTGAAGATTCTGATTTCATTTTCCAGCAGGATTTGGCAACTGCCCAGTGCCCACACTGCCAAAAGCACCAAAAGTTGGTTAAAGGACCATGGTGTTGGTGTGCTTTACTGGCCAGCAAACTCACCAGACCTGAACCCCAGAGAGAATCTATGAGGTATTGCCAAGAGGAAAATGAGAATCAAGAGACCAAAAAATGCAGATGAGCTGAAGGCCACTGTCAAAGAAACCTGGGCTTCCATACCACCTCAGCAGTGCCACAAACTGATCACCTCCATGCCACGCCGAATTGAGGAAGTAATTAAAGCAAAAGGAGTCCCTACCAAGTATTGAGTACATGTACAGTAAATGAACATACTTTCCAGAAGGCCAACAATTCACTAAAAAAAGTTTTTTTTTTTTATTGGTCTTATGAAGTATTCTAATTTGTTGAGATGAATCGTGAATTGGTGGGTTTTTGTTAAATGTAAGCCAAAATCATCACAATTAAAAGAACCAAAACTTAAACTACTTCAGTCTGTGTGCAATGAATTTATTTAATACACGAGTTTCACAATTTGAGTTGAATTACTGAAATAAATTAAATTTTCCATGACATTCTAATTTATTGAGATGCACCTGTAAGGTTTGCTTTGCAGTAGTCAATTCACTGGTATTTGTGCCATTATTTAACACAAAAAACATGCATTAACCCATTTTGCACTTGACATGGTTGTGATAGTTTCATTGGTCATGGCCCTTAGTATAATTATGCCACTTACGATAATCAAACCTTAATTTAACCAATACCTTTTGAAATTAAAGATTTTAAAACTAGAGACCAGAAATGGAAAGTCAAGTCACAATGTGATGCAAACTGCACTGTTGGATATAGTCTTCCATGCACATTCTGTCAATAACTATGCATACTGTGCATAGTATACATACTACATACTTGCAGGACTTGTGGCAGCAAAATGGTAGAATGCAATACCATACATAACTAATTAGATAGACTCCAACCACAAACCTGATCTCTAAAACCCTGCATTCCAAATGTGTCAGCCAATCAGATAGCTCCAAGGTGGTGGGCATTTCTGATTGGCTAAAAAAGTGTGGGCCACTCTCCTGACTTTTTTGTGCTGTTTACAGTCTAGTACAGTCAAACACACAGATGTGACAACTATTCACTGATATCTGTCAGGATGTAAAGATGTTTTATGCATGACATAAAGGAAGAGACATCGGCAATGTGGTTTAAATTCGTTTTAGCTGCTAAAATCCATAGTGTACATATTGGAACGCCACTCTGCTTTCTAGATATTTGTCTTTGCAAGTGTAACCAAACAAGTATAAAAAGGGAAAGGAGAGCTCAAGAGTTCAGCCAGTATCCTCCTCCACTTGACTTTCTCCAATAAATGCCCCATTTATGGGTCCGTCACACCTCTGGGGTCTGAAGGCCGGTGACTGTGTCTGTGTGTGATTTATTTGCGTGTGCGAGTGTGTTTGCTAAAGGGGCTCTGGTGGGTTAATAATTAATTATTTTTCCAATCAAACTTTGACCTTCCTTTCTCAAACTCTCTCCAATAGCCGTCTGTCACACCAAAAATGCAAATCAGTCAAGCCTGTCTTTCCCCCATAAGACACACACCCAAAAACGTTAACCCCTGAGCATTCCTCAATATTCCTTGCCATAATTCATGTGCATAAAACACTAGAACACTCACTATCAATCAGGTTTTCCACAGAAACACCACTGAGTGTATTCAAAACGAGAACGCCCCTCATACGTTCATTTTTTATTCTTTTTAGGGTATCTTTCCTGTCCAGAACAGCAGATAAACTCCAGAAACAGCAATTCTGCAGCTATTTTAAGCTCCCGTACCGTGATATCTAGCTACTGCCATTTTAAATCCGGATGTCTGGCTGTAACTAGGAGTCTAAATGTCGCTTTGAGAAAGAACAGAGGGGAAAAAGGAAAAAAGGCAGCAGCAGCAGCGAATGAAACTCACTCTAGTAAAACAGGTTCAGCCGTTACAATGTATCACTCACTCACGCGCGCTCGCGCGACTGAAACATTGTAACACTGTAACATTCGAAAGCCGCGAAACATTGTAATATTCGAAGCGCGCTGCTGTTCTAAGCGCGTATTAAAGCAGACTAACGAAAATAAGATGACTAAAGCGTGTTAAACGCGCAAATATTTCATCGCACAGGCCGCTGCGGCGGCCCCCGGGCTTTCAGAAGCTCTTACCTTCCGCTGCTGTTTCTCCCAGGCCGGGTCCAGCAGTAGGTCCCGGTCCCAGTCGTTCTCCTGCTCCATGTAGGTCTGCTGTCCGCCCGCTGAATATAAAGATTGATTATTCGCCGCGTGATAATCTACCATGTCAGACACCTGAGAGCACTGTCAAGACTCTTCCTACACGAAAACCAAAAGAAATACGGCTGCAGTAACTGCTCTCGAAGCCTTTGTTGCTCGGTATGAAGTGTCCGCTGCGTGGACTGACAGTCTCCTCGCCGAGAGTGCGTTCCTCCACCCGTCTGACAAAAATGGAGTAGGAGACGCGCCGCTCCCACTGAGGAGGAGGTAGTAGGCCCGGAAAACTCATGAATATTTAAAGACCGGTTTACTTATTCAGAAGATATCCGATTTTAGCTCTACCCACGAGCGGGGTGGGCTTCTGCCATTGGGTAATCTCGTCAGGGGGTAGAAGTTTTAGATTGAAAATGTGAATTTGTGGCTGTTATATTAAAATACTCACAGCGGGGCTCAGAGGTCTAAAAATCTGATGATTAATATATTTTACAAATCTGAAAGTTTTTTTTAGGAAGAGATTTAAAAAAACGTTGAACTGCACTGTATGTGTATAAATAAAGTGCATTTGATCTATATCATTTGATCTATTTTTTATATATATATATATATATATATATACTTACATTTGTATGTATGTATGTATGTATTATTAAAATAATGCTTACATTATATAGATATATTTTATATACTACCAAATTTCACTAGATTATTTAGTTACATATTTTACATAGGCCTATATTATATATGAAATATATTAGATTAACATTTTTATTTAGTTACATATTTTCGATTAACATATATACGCGTTTTGTTGGTATTTTCTCCTGCTAACCCTCTACAAATAAACTTCCGAAAATTGTTAAATTACTTTCCAGTTTTGATCGTACATAAGCTGCAATACATCAATTCGAATCTGTTCAGGGTTCTACTTTTTTTGTATACAGCATCGTTGAAAGCAACAAATCTTTGTTGCATCTTATAAATAAGGATAACAAACAAGGATGCTGTCTGCACCTCGGTCGTCTGCTATCTTTCAGATCAAATGCGTCATTAAAATGAACTGTCTGAATACTCAAACGAAGAGACATGAGAGAGAATCGATAGAAAGCCTGACATGTCTACTTTTAAACTAAACAACTCTGCTATATCTGTGATAAAGTAATTCCATATATGTCCGTTTTTCACGTATCCCTTCATTATCTTATAATGCGACACACGGCCCCCCGCGCCAGCGCGCTTTTGAGATTCAACATGTTTTCACTGAAGCGCGCTGGCTTTTGAATACGCCCACACAACAGAAGACAACGCAGCGAGACTGTTCTTCGAGTTGTTATTATTTTACTGTTTGCTTCGCGATGAGAGGAATAAGACATAATCACCCCAAAAAGATTGAATGTGGTTGAGGATTTGAATTTGGATTTCCTCAGAAAAAAGAATGAAGCACTTTATTCAGCAGAGATCATAAACATGAGGTAAGTCTCTTTTTATTGATTTATATACTTTGTACTAGTTTTTCACATAAACGTGTAAACATTGTTACTAGTTAAGACTTTTTTTTCCAAAAGACTTTTTTCCAAACTATAATTCCTGACTAAATGTATAATCAAGTGAAATATGTCTGAAGTTTCAATACAATATACACTACTAGACCATTCAAAAGCTTGATGTTAAATAATATAAATGTACCAATAAATGTAACTGTAACAAATGTAACAATCATTGCTGTTCTTTCAATTTTCCCCCCTAAAAACCTAAAAAAAAATATTCTCGCTCTTTTCAACATTAATAATAATAATAATAATATAATAAGAATAATAAATAATAATAATAATGATAATAATAAAAATAAATGTTTTTTTGTAGAAAATAAGATTGTTAAAAAGGATTTCTGAAGGATGGTGTGACTGGAGTATGAATGCAAAAAAATTCAGTTTTGAAAGTCAGCGTTGATTTTTTTCCTAATACTCTGTGTAAACTGCACTCACAAGTGAATATTAAATTATGTTTGGATAATTAAATATCTCGAAAAAACTAAACCAAACATGAAAATTATATAGATGTTTTATTTTTGTCCTCACATTCTTTCTTGTAAACTCATCCCTCTCAGTTGACCAGCTGACTGAATGGCTCATTATGCAGCTCATTCTTGCAGGCCTTTGTCCTTCTCAGGTGTGGGAATTCATGATAGTTGAACGCCTACTCTATACATAATGATTTAATTACAACAAGTGTCTTAGAAAATTTAAATCAATATATTGTTTTTCTGTAAGTGAGTAACAAGATGATTTTCACATCATTTAGAAAAAAAAAATTTAGGCTACAAGCTCCAGTTCTCCATAAAATATCTGGGAACCAATTTTCTATATGTGTTTTATTGCCTACATTCAAGTGATTTAACATTGTTTTAGTTTTTCACGAACCACGCATTACATTTTTTTTTTTTCTCAAAAACACCAATCATGTACATACATGCTTGCTCCACATATTATTATGAGCCTAGTTTGTGCTGATTACATTGAGATTAGACTTTAGCCATTTTAGATATTTATAAGAAAACTGAGCACCAATTAAAGGCATGACACAAACTTCTTCAC
>NC_056611.1:27953602-28196102 GCF_018340385.1 Cyprinus carpio
GTGAATTATTTCTTTAATCGAGTCTGTCTCCCGATGTGTTTCAGCTCTGGGTTCCGTCCTGTGTTTCGTTCTCTGTGCTGCTGTCCCGCCGCACCCAGATGTCCTCGCCGGGCACCTGCTCATCCACACTGGCCACCGACATGGCACACTGCTTCCCTAAATGAGACAGCTTGGCATGCTGGGATTTGTAGTCCTTCTTGCTGCCCTCTTCCTCCTCTTCCTCCTCCTCAGCCGTGTCTCCCTCCAGCGAGAGGGCGGAAAGTGGACCCTCCACGTCCGGGTCGGTGGAAGGGCTCAGAGCGGACTGGCAGAACTCGTCGTCGTCGCTCAGGATGTCTGTTTCCTTCACGTCCTGCTCCTGCTCCTCGTAGCGCTGAAGGTCGAACTGCTCCTCCACCCAGCGGTCGGTGTCGCCCGCCGGAACAATGCCCTGCTGCTGAGCATGCTGGGAATCTGGCGAGTCGCTGTCGGGCTCGGTGTCGAAAACAATGTCCGTGTCGATGGTGAAGCGGTTCCGCACCAGTTTCCTGCGGCCCAGAGTGCGAGTCGGGGCAGAGACTGAGAACATACAAATACATGAGCATCACTAACATGCTTTACACAGAGATCTGACATTACTTATAATAATACTTATAACTATATATATATATATAAATCAAAGCTGTATTTTCAGCATCATTACTGCAGTCTTCAGTGTCACATGATCTTCAGAAATCATTCTAATATGCTGATTTGCTGCTCAAGAAACATTTTTAATTATCATCAGTATTGAAAACAGTTGTGCTGCTTTATATTTTTATGGAAACCATGATAAATAGATTCAAAAGAACAGCATTTATTTGAAATAGAAACATTATAAATGTCTTCACTGTCACTTTTTATCATTTTAATGTATCTTTGATGAAAAAGAGTATTTCTTTGTGTGTACCTGCTCTGTTCATGGCTGGTCGGGCTCCTTTAAGGGCACACAAGCGTTTTCCTCCGAAAGGAACGTACTGCTGACTGAGAGGAAGACTCTCCGTCTTCAACAGCTGACGGCGCTGTTTATCTCTCAGGATGGAGTGAACTGTCTTCAAGAAGTCTTTCTTACTCTCTGGAGAGCTGCAGACACAATTTAAGATACAAATTTGCTCAACAATGTCAGTTTATTATTAATACTGACTTTAAACATACTTTCAAAATCCAATGCTCTAAAAATGGCTCAGATAAATATGGTTGATATTTGTAGTTCACATAACAGTAACAAATGTGGATTGAGGCTGTACAAGGTTCCTCCACCAGATGGTGACAGCTTTCTTTTTTATAACTATTTGGTAAAATATATTTATACATTATTTTTTATTAGTGCTGTCAAATGATTAATCACGATTAATCACATCCAAAATAAAAGTTTTTGTTTACATAATATATGCGTGTATGCTGTGTATATTTATTATGTATATATAATTACAAACACATGCATGTATACATTTAAGAAAAATATGTTATGTTTATATATTAAATATATTTATATATAATATAAGATATAAGAATATAAATATATAAATGTATATACATGTAAATATTTTCAAAATATTTACTGTATGTGTATGTATTTATATATACATAATAAATATACACAGTACACATACATATAGTATGTAAACAAAAACTTTTATTTTGGATGTGATTAATCGCGATTAATCATTTGACAGCACTATTTTTTATATATATTTTTTAAATATATTAAAAATATATCATAAATAGATTTTAATACATATTACTTTTTAAAAACTTTTGAATATGCATGAAAATGAATTATTATATATTAATGTTAATAATACACATTAATGTTATTAATATTAATATATAATATAATTAATGTTTCTTTTTTATTTTATAATGCATATAAAATATTTTTTTATTTACAAACCTGATTCCAAAAAAGTTGGGACACTGTACAAATTGTGAATAAAAACAGAATGCAATGATGTGTATTTTATTCAGAATACAACATAGATGACATATCAAATGTTTAAACTGAGAAAATGTATCATTTTAAGAGAGAAATAAGTTGATTTTAAATTTCATGTCATCAACACATCTCAAAAAAGTTGGGACAAGGCCATGTTTACCACTGTGTGGCATCCCCTCTTCTTTTTATAACAGTCTGCAGCCTTTCCAGATGTGTAAGCTGCCCATGCCACACGCACTCATGCAACCCCATACCATCAGAGATGCAGACTTCTGAACTGAGCGCTGATAACAACTTGGGTTGTCCTTGTCCTCTTTAGTCCGGATGACATGGTGTCCCAGTTTTCCAAAAACAACTTAAAATTTTGATTCGTCTGACCACAGAACAGTTTTCCACTTTGCCACAGTCCATTTTAAATGAGCCTTGGCTCAGAGAAAACGCCTGCGCTTCTCGATCATGTTTAGATATGGCTTCTTTTTTGACCTATAGAGTTTTAGCCGGCAACGGCGAATGGCACGGTGGATTGTGTTCACCGACAATGTTTTCTGGAAGTATTCCTGAGCCCATGTTGTGATTTCCATTACAGTAGCATTCCTGTATGTAATGCAGTGCCGTCTAAGAGCCCGAAGATCACGGGCATCCAGTATGGTTTTCCGGCCTTGACCATTACACACAGAGATTATTCCAGATTCTCTGAATCTTTGAATGATATTATGCACTGTAAATGATGATAACTTCAAACTCGTTGCAATTTTTTTCTGAGAAACTCCTTTCTGATATCGCTCCACTATTTTTCGCTGCAGCATTGGGGGAATTGGTGATCCTCTGCCCAGCTTGACTTCTGAGAGACACTGCCACTCGGAGAGGCTCTTTTTATACCCAATCATGTTGCCAGTTGACCTAATAAGTTGCATATTGGTCCTCCAGCTGTTCCTTATATGTACATTTAACTTTTCCGGCCTCTTATTTCTACCTGTCCCAACTTTTTTGGAATGTGTAGCTCTCATGAAATCCAAAATAAGCCAATATTTGGCATGACATTTCAAAATGTCTCACTTTCAACATTTGATATGTTATCTGTATTCTATTGTGAATAAAATATACGTTTATGAGATTTGAAAATTATTCCATTCCTTTTTTACTCACAATTTGTACAGTGTCCCAACTTTTTTGGAATCAGGTTTGTACATTTATTTAAAAAAATAGAGAAAGAGGTAGAAAGAGAGAGAGAGAGAGAGAGAGAGAGAGAGAGAGAGAGATTTTGTCCCCTCATTGTTTTAGTGCCAGAGACACTGACCTGCAGCAGAGTTGAAACACTCTCTCTGGTCTTCCCTCTGATTCAGACTTCACATGGATGATCTCACACACAGCTGCACTCTCTCCATCTGAAACCACACACACTGTGTTCAGCTCCCTGTTTGCCTCTATAGGGTCTGACTTCATCATTCACTGGTTTGTTGTGTGTGTTGACGGGGTCACAGGTGAGCTTACCTGTGTTGGACAGTGTGCGCACCTGAAGCGCATCAGTGGGGATCATGTGACGGAAACGGAACGGATCTTTCTCTTCACCTGAGACCGATGCTCTGTGAGAACCACCCTGAGAAACAGTGACAGATGTGTGAGAAAAATGTCATTATTCATCTCTTTGACTGGGATCAGGGTGTGAACGCTGTACGATACTGCACCAAACAAGAGCATGAATACAACACCCAGTTAACTGCTGAATACCTCTGTAAGCCCATGAAAAGAGGGAGCGAGAGAGAGGGTTGTGTTTGGGCGTAACATCCACAGCCGAAATATTCAACTGCTCTGATAGTGGAGATCACAACACTCACCATTTTCTTCTTCTGCTTGGAGTAATCCTTACAGATGAACACTACGGCCATTTTAAACACTGGAGGAGAAACATATAACATTACACTTCAGAAACAAAATTACATATCTGTCTGTCTGTCTATCTATCATGAGTTGAGCCAGTGTGGGAACAGAACGTACCGAATGTGGCCAGCTGTGGCTCTTTCTTGCACTTTCCCAGTGAGGAGGACGGGTTGATCCATGTCACGCTGGTGTGGAGGAGTAAATCTCCCATAGACAAGTCAGCAACCTGTAATCATAGAAGACGCCACTGTTAGAGCTCGCACAAACACACACACACACACACACACACACACACACGGAGCTCGCAATCTGTAATCCAAAAGGGATCTCGTCTGTCCCTGGCTTCATCGTTCAGAGATACAGCCACATTATGCAACTAAAGTTTCACTGCATTCACATAATAAGATTTAAATGTGCAGACAGATGACAGTAAATCCAGGAATAAATGAGAAAATATGTTCTGACAGTTTTACATTTTTAGCAGCTGCATGTGGTTGAAAATTTGAGACCCATGTTCTGTATTATCCCAAGCTACACTCGCATGCAAAAATAAAGAGTGAACTGACACCATATTTTACAATATTAGTTTGATATTGTTTTATATAATAGTTGCATAAACATAAGTTAATACTGAGCAACTCACATTTTAGAAAAAAGATCATTTAAAATCATAAATAATCAATGGATGGACCCAAAAGACCACAGTTAGTATTGATGCCAAATGAGGAATTGGGATTGGACATGTGGAGCGATGCAAACAGTAAAACGTTGCTTGTCCAGTGAAATGAGTCGCCTGGATTTAAACTGATGTACAGTTCACAAACCTCTTTCTTGTCTCCAGTCTGTTCAGAGATGAGGAGGTCAAAGACGGCTCCGAACTCCTCGTGGATCTTCTGCATCTCGTTGATGTGACTGGCAACTGTGTTCATGGCTTTCATTGCAACTACAACAGCAGAGAAAATTAATTATATATCAGTTCTATGTCAATTATATAGCAGTGAATTCAGAGAGTTGGTTGAAACGTAAGACTTCAGATTGATGGCTTTAAAACAGATCTCCAGTTATAACATCTTATTTGGACATTACACTACACTTTATTAAAGAAATTACTAGTTCAAATTAATACATTTAACAAAGACGCATTAAACTGATGACAGTAAAGACATTTACAGTACAGGTCAAAAGTTTGGAAACATTACTATTTTTAATGTTTTTGAAAGAAGTCTCTTCTGCTCATCAAGCCTGCATTTATTTGATCAAAAATATACAGAAAAAACAGTAATATTGTGAAATATTATTACAACTTAAAATAATAGTTTTCTATTTGAATATACTTTTAAAAAAATAATTTATTCCTGTGATGCAAAGCTGAATTTTCAGCATCATTACTCCAGCCTTCAGTGTCACATGTAACATCCAGTCTATCACATGATCATTTAGAAATCATTCTAATATTCTGATTTATTATGAGTGTTGGAAACAGTTCTGCTGTCTAATATATTTGATGAATAAAAGGTTTAAAAAGAACTGCATTTATTCCAAAAAAAAAAAAAAAAAATTCTAATAATATATATTCTAATAATATATTTTTGTTTGTTTTCTCTTTTTATCCATTTAACACATCCTTGCTGAACAAAAGTATTGATTTTATGTAAAAAAAAGAAAGAAAAAAAATTACTGACCCCAAATTACTGACCAGTAGTGTATATTGTTATTACAAAATATTTATATTTTTAAAAACATAGCTTCTTCTTTTTTTTTTTTTTTTTACTTTTTATTCAACAAAGTATCCCAAAAAAGTATCACATGTTCTGAAAAAATATTAAGCAGCAGAACTGTTTCCAACTTTGATAATGAATCATCATATTAGAATGATTTCTAAAGGATCATGTGATAATGATCCTAAAAATTCAGCTTCACATGCATCACAGAAATAAATGATAATTTAAAGTATATTAAATTTAAAAACAATTATTTTAAATTGTAATAATATATCACAATATTACATTTTTTTTTCTGTATTTTTGATCAAATAAATGCAGGCTTGATGAGCAGAAGAAACTTCTTTCAAAAACATTAAAAATAGTAATGTTTCCAAACTTTTGACCTGTACTGTATAATGTTGCAAAAGATTTCTATTTCAAATAAATGCTGTTCTTTTGACTTTTCTGCTCGTCAACGAATCCTGAAAAAGCACATTTATCATGGTTTCCGTAGAAAAAGTGAAGCAGCACAACGGTTTCCAACATTGATAATAATCAGAAATGTTTCTTAAGCACTAAATCAGCATATTAGAATGATTTCTGAAGATCATGTGACACTGAAGACTGGAGGAATTGTGCTGAAAATTCAGCTTTGAACACAGGAATAAATTACATTTTACAATATATTCAGATAGAAAACAGCTATTTTAAATTTTAATAATATTTCACAATATTAAAATTTTTACTGTATTTTTAATCAAATAAATGCAGTCTTGGGAAGCATAAAAGACTTCTTTCAAAAACATTAAACGCAGCCACATGAACCGGAGTCTCTCACCGTTCAGATGGTAGTGCTCCTCGCTGTCGGGGTCTGTGAGCGAGTGCAGCTCTCTCAGGAGCAGAGGGTACTTCAGCACTCTCTGGATGGGTTTGATCAGGTATGACTCCAGCGTGGACGAATGCTGCTGTTTGGGGTTGCGCTCATCCAGAAACGCCTTAAAGGCCACGTCTGTTTTTGCTGGAGAGGACACAAACACAGGAAGATGTGATTATGCTGTCACAGGACTGATAGCGATAGAGAGTTTTGAAGATGGGTAGCATTTGTTATGCTTTGCACAATACAGCGCCAAATGTTTTCAAGCACATTACACTGTTACATAAGTTACATAACCAAAATCTGCAGGATCGACGTTAAATAATAAAAATAGCCAGCGAGAAGAAGCAGACCAACCTCACAGACACCCACACACCGCGGCAGGATTGTAATTACACACCGGAGCCGCTCACATGAGATTTACAGACCCCCAGGTGCTGGGCTCTGTGAAAATCCCAGAACTGACAGGCAGCAAGGTCGCCTTTGAGCTGAGATTTACATACCTTTGACCAGCACTTTGGGCACTTTGGTGTGGCTGGCACAGAAAGCGCTGTAGATCTTGAAGCGGTCGGCGTAATACAGGAATGAGCCGCCCAGAGAAAAGAGGATTTTCTGTAAGACGAGAGGGATTTTGAGGGGAATACATCATGTATCATGGTTTGCGTTGGATAAATCTTGTTATGAAGGCCTGTGAGTGATGCACTGCAACCGTGGTGTCTCAGAAAGCATGGTATTATAATAACACACGTACAAAATAACATGGCATATGCCCCAAAAGAGCCACAAACCTTGAACTCTTCCACTCGCTCCAGTTTCTCCAGGTCCGGCACCAGTCGGGTTCCGTCTTCCAGAGTCTTCAGAAACTCCACCTGAAACTCCAGCATCTCCGGGAGGTTTCCGAACAGCACGTCCAGCTATCACATACACATGCAGGATTGAATTGAACGTGGTCAAATGTAAGTTAAAACAAAGAGTTATACATTTAAATAGTTATACAAATAACTGTTCACTTCAGCAGCTTCATGTAATTTAATGTTATTGAATTCTTTAATCTGTGTACTTAATTAGTTTTTCTTTTTTTTTCATTTAAATTTTTGTTAAAGTTTTAATAATGTTGTGTTTTTTTATTTTTATTTCAGTTTTAAGCTTAGTTATATACACACACACACACACACACACACAAATAATATAAAATATAAACAAATATATATAATATATAAAAATCTCCATATTTACAAGGTTATGATAGAACTAATATATGACCCTGAACTTAAGTGTCAATATTTAGAAATTGAGATTTATACATCATCTGAATAAATAAGCTTTCCATTGATTTATGGTTTATTAGGATCGGACAATATTTGGCTGAGATACAACTATTTGAAAATCTGGAATCTGAGGGTGCAAAAAAATCTAAATACTGATAAAATCATCTTTAAAGATGTCCAAATGAATTCTTAACAATCCATATTACTAATCAAAAATAAAGTTTTGATATATTTACGGTAGGAAATTTACAAAATATCTTCATGGAACATGATCTTTACTTAATATCCTAATGATTTTTGCCATAAAAGAATTATCTTTATTTTTGATGACATACAGTGTTTTTTTGGCTATTGCTACAAATATACCCCAGCGACTTAAGACTGCTTTTGTGCTCCAGCTTCACATATATACATGCTTATTATTACTTGAATATCAAATGTAAGTTCAATTGTGAACATTTTTAGCTTAATGTGTGTACCTAAAACAGCATATAATATGACATAAAATAAGCATTTTTAAATATATGCATCAACAATATACACTGCTCTCCAGATACTGTATTTGTATCAAGCCTTTAAGAGACTCCATATTGCTCAAACTGCATCTCTGTAGTGTCTGCACTGCTGCATAATGAGCTCAGCTCCCATAAGTAGGGCATTAAAGGAGCAGAGACATGGACAGAAGACTGAGAACTTCCTCTCTTCTGTCTGATTTAAGTTTTCCTCATTTTGTGTCTCCCTCCCACTCTCTTTCTTGTGTGTGTGTGTTTGTCTCTGTCTCTGTGTCCTCCTACACTCTCCTCTCTATCAGGATAATTATGAAATATCATCCTGTGTTCTGGAGGTGTGTTCCAGCACTATGATAACATGAAACCATCAGCAGCGCTTCGACTCACCTCATCCTGAGTGAGGAAAGACTCCTTCTGCAGCGGGGTTAAATATCGCCCGATCAGATAGTTCAGATCCTGAAAAAGTGAGAGAACACACACAATAATATTAAAGAGCAGCCTATGAACAACATGCAGAACATTAACAATATATTTGACCAGTTTCATGGCTGTTTAATGACTCTTACATTTAAAAGAACTGGTTCCAATTTTTACAAATATTTTACCATTATAGTTTTTTTTTAAATTAATAATTTGAATTTGTTTTTATTAGTTAATATCATACTTTCTCTTTTCATTTTAGTTAAATTATAATTTTTTTAATAATTGTAGTTAAGGTTTTTGTAATTTTGTTGTTTTTGTCCTTTTTATAATTAATTATTTTTTTTTAAATGCATTTTTATTTAAGCAATTTTAGTGCATAAAGTTAAACTAAATGAAAATTAGAAATGTTTGAAACTACCTAAAATGATTTTTTCTATATATTTTATTTTATTTCAGCTGAAGTTTATTTAAAGTAACTTAAATAGTAATTTAATTTAATTTAATTAAAAAGTAATTAATTTTTTTTTTTAGTTAACTATAATAACTTGATTGGTTCATATAATCCTGAATCATTTCTCATTAAACTGTTTTAGTAAAAAGATACATGTATCACATGTTGCTGTTTATGAGGATGCATATAAAAACTGATCCATATCCAAAAATATTAAATATCAGGCTTCAATGTTAGAACAGAAATAAATTATCTTGAACAGAACAAAATTTTTACTGTATTTTACATGCAGTATTTAAAAAGGTACTTGGTAGACAGTGGCTGCTTAATCAAAATTATATATGTATATTCCAGGGTTTTCCATATCAGGACATAATAAAAAAAAACATTTGGTCCTTGGTATATAACACACACACACACACACACACACACACACACACACACACACACACACACACACACACACACACACACGCGCGCGCATACATATAAATAATTTCTTCAGCTATATTGCTCAGCCTCATCACACACTCATGTCAGGTTTCATTTCTGCTGGGGTGCTACATTCAGACTGTTGATTTAGTTCTTTGCTCAAACAGGCAGAGGAATCCGAACACATCGCAAATATTCCCAGCGCTGGGCAGGATGTTGGTGAAGGTGTAACTGTAATCTCAGCTGTCCTCAGAGAGACGGGGAAATACTGTCACGGCTCTGCCGTTAATCTCAACACAGCGAGCAAACATGAGCTACATAGAGAGAATCTAGCAAGATCTGGCAACACCGAGTCAAAACGTACCCTGTGATTTCTTGCACTGCACATACAGAAACAAAACTCTGAGACGCGTTTAAATACCTCATTAACAGCTAGTTTTTTAATTCAGTTTTATATTCACTGTATAGAATTTCTGTAAATTCTGTTGCCACTACCCGCATTTTTAATAAATTAATTCAGTTGTAGAATGCAGTTGTCATTCCCATACATTACTGAAATGTGTGTGTGCAAAACAGCATTAAGCACTAAAAGGGAAATTGGCAACCAAATTTAGCTGCAGTGTGTACATGACTAATATCTTGTGTTCCATAGAAGCCAAAAATATGCAATGACAGAATTGTCTTTTTTAGGGGAACTATCCCTTTAAATGCATAGAATTCTGTGAGGTCATGTGACAAACTGCTGTTTTAAATCACTGCATTCTGTTTTAAATGCTATTTTTGTACTATGCGGTATGCTAGTATTCCATTTCAAACACTGCCAAACAGTGGGTGCAAAAAAAGGCAAGCCAAGGGCACAATTTCTCTCCCTCCAGACCTTGACTCGGTGAAGGGCACAAACTTATGTAAGCCTAATACACAGACGAGCATGTCTGACTAAACACACACAAACACTGGTACTGACTTTGACGTAGGTGCGCTCCGTCTCCACCAGTTCACAGATGACTTTGCGGAGTTTGTCGGCGTCGGAGAGCTGGCGTGGAGTGGCGTTGCTCGGAGGGAGCGAGGAAGACTCCGGGCCGGACGAGGAAGAGACGACCTCGGATGAAGGATTCATCTCGTGCAGACTGCGGCAGAAAGCTGCGACCTGCTCCGTACTCTACAGAGAGAAAAAGACAGTGATGAAGAGTGAGACATCTGACAGTCCTGCGCTGTTATTACCACACACACACACACACACACACACACACACACTCGCTGCACCTGCAGCTGGATCCCGCCGCTCAGATGCCTGTCAGAATGAAGAACGCTATATAAATCATAAGCACTCATTTGCTCTATTTTCAGCCTCTCCTCTCCTCCATCACTCCATCTTTTTGGGTCTCTCTCTCTCTCCATCCCTCCCTCCCTGCTTTTCTGAAATGTCTTCATTTCTTCTGAACGGCAACCAAAACATAAGCACCTGTCCATGGATGCGGTTGCTATGGGAACGGCTGGGATGGCACATGGACTGTCATTCTCGAAGTAACACTGACAGACTGAGAGAAAGTACCATCCATCTATTTATCCGGTGTCAACCGGTAGATATTTTGCTACAGTGTTTATACTCTGGTAGATAAATATGCATGGATGTCGACAGGCAGGACAGCTTTATGATATTTACACACAAGAAACGTGGAGTAATGTGAAAATGAAGAGCCCGATGTGTCCCGAACAAATCAAGATTGTGAAGAATGTTTTAAAAGGTTGCAACTTGCCATGTTCGACTGATATATGAAATATATCTCCCTACTCTGCAGTGCAAATTAGTCATTTTGTAATATTGGTGTTCACTGTTTTGAGTCTTTTGTTTTTAATTCAAGTGCTTCATAATGTGAAGTTGTTTTGCACTGATGCCAGACTCATTCATTCATTATGAATAATCTGATCTGATCTTTTGCTTTGAGTCCTTGAAGTTTCAAATAAAAAGAGAAAATAATCAAATTACATGAAGTGCCTTTCATTTGTAAAATATTTCACTCACTGCATTATATAACAACAGGCATTACAGCATTATTATTAAATATATACACCAAGATATTTTTACAATTTCCAGAAAAATGTAAAATATATAATATATATATATATATATATATATATATATATATATATATGTATATATAAATTCAGATGAGCTTTACTGTCTTGACTGTGCAGAGTAGCACAATGTTGCCAAATCAATAAATAAAAAAAGATTACCTAATTAAAAATAGTTTCATACAAATTTAGATAAAAACTAAATGAGTAAATAAATAAAAATAAATAAATATATAAATATATAAGAGGCATTATGACATTATTACACATATAAATAAATACATTAATTAATTAACACATAAATAAAAAAAACAATTAAGAAAATAAATAAATAAATAAAAATATTGAACTAATTACAATTAATTAATCATATCGCTTATCCATCCATACAACATCTTTGATTCTCTCATTCTCTTTCACTTTTTCTTTTGAGGCTGGAGAGTTTTATTCTAAATCACCAACCTTTTGCTGCTTTTTAAAAATAACTTCTAGGGGCAAGTACATATATGAACTTGACCAAAACTGAGAGGACAGCTGAATTACTATTACTTTCATTACTAAGTGTATGAAACTTTGACCCAAACTTTGTAAAGTTTATTGAATCATCCCTGAAAGTGCTCATTGAAGACTGCAACCAAGTTGAGTAGAGATGAACTACATGCAAATTAGCAGCAACTCAATGCACCGACGGCCAATTGGATGGCAGACAGTAAATTAAGGCTCACTTAATTGCTGTAAAGGTCCTAGAAGTGATTTCTGCTGCTACTAACTTTCACACAACTCCGTTAGATCACATCTTCAACTACATGTTCTCTATCCTAAACTCAGCCTCTCCATCAGGTAACCAGATATCAGTAAACCTCAATGCATGTAAATAAAGCATTTCTGATTGACCATGGGCTGTTTATGCGTCTCACAAAGCCTACATCAGGTGTGATTTCTCAGGGCAACAATTTTAGTGACATCTGTCAGGTAGTAGGAACAATATGTGTGTTATTAAAGAAGAATTGCTTCAAAATAAATCCTCAGGAGCATCAGGGAATATTGGCTTCACATTGTGTCTCTGTCTGTGTGTAAACAAATAAATCAGGTCCTAATGCAGAATTTCATCTCCGAGGGGCGTCAGGCTTCACCTGTCACTTTAGTCATTAGCTAAAACATCATCAGCTGCCACAAGCAGGGAGAGAACTGTCAAGATGTTTGTGATCCCGTTATCACAGAGACACGTTCACATGCTTTCAGATACAGCAGCTGTCAAGATTTCCACAGAATTCTCCATCATTCTCTGAAACGGCACATTCAGAGACAAGTACATTAAGAAACACGGGGTACGCCACACATACACCAACAGTCACATCGGAGGCTTTTTAACACAGAGACATAAAAGATTATTTGAAGAGGAAGATCAAAGCTACTGCACACAGAAAACCTCTCGTACAAAACCCAGTGATTGAAAAACAGTCCAAAGGTCAGCTACTAAAACTGTTTTTGTTTTTTTTCTGAGGAGAGACAAAAAGTTGTACTGCAGAAGCAAAGCATGATGACACCGGCAGGACTCCCAGAATGCACTCTTAAAAGTAAATATGCTTTATTTTTTATGTCTCTTGCACCAGTGTTAATTTAGTATAATTTAGGTCATTTTGTAGTTTTTGTTATTATTTTAAATTTGTTTTTATTTTTCATATTTTCAAGTTTTAGTATTTTTTGTGTTTTTTTATTATTATTATTATTTTTTTTTTTTAATTTAATGTCTATTTGGTGCTCAGTTCATTCATTTTAGTTTCAGTTTTATTTGTAGTTATTTTATTACATCAAGTTAAAAATAATAAAATTTAAAAACTTTGGCAATTACCTGTAATAAAATAAGTTTACTTTTTATATTTTATTTTATTTCACTTAACGTTTTTTTTTTTTCAAGTAACATACGTTTAGTTTTAGCATTTTATTAAGTATTTTATTTCAAGTAAAATGATTAACTGTAACAATAATTAAAAAACAGCATGCAAAAGCACAGAATAATTGCAGTCGCATTGGTCTATTAAAAGTAATCAAAGACTAGTGAGTAAAACTTTACCAAAACATATTGTGGTGGTAAAATTATAGGATTAGATAGTAACACCATGGTACTTTGACACATGGCAATACGCATGATATTTACATGGTACTCTAAGGTATTTCATGGTATCAATTATTAACACAGTAAAATGTTCCATGTACAAATTACTTACACTACATAAAAATGGCACTTTTTACTAGAAAACCCAAACATCTAACATTCTGAGAGCAACCATCCACAAAACACCAACAAAACCAGCACAGAAACCCAAAGCATCAATAGGCCCAAGCTCAGGACAAGAAAAAACAACCGATTCATATGTAACCAGCTACTCATTAAAACCATCCTTGTGATTTGCATTTTGCCAAGAAAAAAAGAGCCAATATTGACTTTCATCCACTTTTATTTACTTAGCAGACAGGTGCTTATTTTGTCTGACACAGTTTTTTTTCTTTCCCTGTTCATTAGCGGCAAGTGTCTTAGCGGTCCTCGAATGCCCACGTAAGGACACACAAAGGATGGATTACAGTGATTCTCCCAGCGACCTTGAGTCTCAGAAGAGCATAACATCAGAGAGAAAATACAACACCCTGCACGGCCAGCGCACAACACAATAAAACACATTAACTGCTGGGAAAATGCCAATGTCACATCTGTGAAGGGAAAACACACTTGTTATTGGTGTTTGCTGAGGTGTAGAGCTCACAAACGCCTGTCTGAACAAACTCCTAACCCTAAAGATGTGTCACATTAGTGAAAATTTGCAGGGAAAAAAGTACAGTCTATTGTTAATGTTCTCACAAAGACGCCATTTTCAAATCAAGCAGCTTTCTGCCAGTCAACGTGACGAATCTACATGAACAACTTTATGCGGTAAATCTTTCGCCCTCGTGCAAAATTCCCAAACGCATGGATTCCTTTTAAAATTTTGATGAAAACTTGCCAAATAAATGTCAACTGACTTTAAGGTAACTCATTTAAAGTATGAAATCTTGCAGCATAACTTCACAGATAAGGGTGTTCATATTCCTGACTTTGTATGAACTTAGTGTTACAATGGAATTATGGATCTTTTTATTGATCTTATGAGTATAAAAGGTTGCACACTGTGAAGAAACAAAACATGCGTTGTGCACTTAAACAAAGGGAAATCCACACTTCCAGTGAACTCTCCTCCATGAAATCCCAACAAGATCACCACACCCTGCTTAAAATAACAACTTAAACCAGCCTTAGGTGGTTTGATGGTCTTAACATATATATGCTGGTTTATGAGCAAGGATAGACTGGTTTATAACTGTTCAGAAGTGTCCATAATCCTTCTAAAATCATCAAAAAGCACAAATCTGCTCACAATCACGATCTGACTTGTCTATAAAAGACTAAAACCCTACAAAAAAAAATAAAAATCACATGGTGCAATCATAGTATTAGATGGTAACAACATGGTATTCTGATATATGATGATATGCATGATATTTACATGGTACTCTAAGGTATTTCAAAGAACACCATGGTACTATCATGCAAAAAACAACATGGTATTCCCCGAGTAAAATTCAATATATTAACAATTTTGTCTCTCTTGACTAAAAAACCCAAACATCTGAGATTCTGACAGCAACAATTTACAAAACGCCAACAAAAACCAGCACAGAAACCCAAAGCATCAATAAGCCCCAGCTCAGGATCAGAAAAGACTATCCAGCTGATCAAGAAAAGACGGTGATTAAAGAAAAACGGCAGTCATAAAACGCTTCTCACCAGGTGCAGCAGGTCATAGATTGAGTCCGATGAGCGTTTGCTGTGTCTGTTCCGTTTGAGCACAGACATGACTGACTCAGGATCAGCAGAAACAGCCCCGGAGAGAAACGCGCCGGCCCACCTTCACTGACGCTGGATCAGTTACAGGAAATGCCTCAGAAATCACAGATTCACTGCTGCAGCGCCTGACAACATCCCTCCGCTTATGACAAATAGAACAAATGACAGAGGAGAGAGAGAGAGAGTGAGAGAGAGAGAGAACCAGTCACTCTTCTCTCTCTCTCTCTCTCTCTCTCTCTCTCTCTCTCGTTCGCCCACCTCATCTCTGCTCGTCCAACTCTGTATTCACCCGCCCATTCTGATGCGACACCACCTTATTTATCTTCTCTCTCTCTTCCTGGCACGCTGAGCAAATACTGAGCTACATAAGTTAAGATACTCAACTCACAAGTACAAACAATCAAGGGTGAATGGAGAGCGGAAGAGGAAGAGGAAGAGGAAAAGGAAGTGGAGGTTGTTTTTATTGTTTATAATGGGCTGGGCAAGATTAACCGCACAAGAATATCAGTGCAGTGAGAATGTGAGAGATCTGTAGTTACAGATATGCAAAACTACTAAAATACAATGTACTAGTTGGCTGTTAATTACACCAGCCTGCATCATATTTGCTGAATGAAATCTATGCACGTTTCTTACTCATTTTTGGGTGCCGATTCCCAAAATAGTGCTTATTTTGCTTTAGAACGTCACAACTTTCCACAAAGTAACATTTCATCTTTGCATTTGACAACTATTTGTAAGGCGAAGAAGTCTTGTTTTATCCCTTAATCAACAGTTTTTAACTTGACAAGCCATCTTAAAATGCAATGCTTATGGTGTAGGACTATGAGTCATGACACAAAGGCCAAAAATGTCTGTCTGCATGTGTATGTCTATAGCAGTGGTGCTTAAAACGGGATGAAGGGCTTTAACAAGCAAACTGTCTAACACGTCATCATGCTAATTAAAGCATCAACGCTAAAAATATCAAACTAAAGATGATGAACAACTAGTCTACTAGCAGTAAAGTAAAAACTGGAGGCTTTTCTCACAAATAGAAATTGAATGATTCATTTTGAAGACCACCACAGAAGCTGTGCATTCAGATGAGCAGATCAATTTAACAGCAAGCTTCATGATTAATAATATAGGACTGGAGCGAGTGTCTGTTTCATAAAGATTGATCATCTGAACTGCCATGTGGAGGGAGAGAGACAGCCAGCGGGGGAAAATAAACCGAATGAATGCACTAGGACTTAAAAGAGCACGGAGAGAAATGCACTGTCAGATCCTGTGATTCAGGCTTCACTGCGGTTCGTGAACACATGCTGCGATGGTGGAGCGCAGGAGCACGATCGTTAAACACGGCCAACGAGATGCGCCACAGAACAATGATACGACAGAATCACTTCAGCTCTACAGACTCATGCTGCCTTCCAGTCAAGTCAGAATCATCCAATTTACTTTATTTTTGGCATACTATCGTTAAAAAACTTCCTCTCTTTGTCAGTGTTTGAAAAATTTAAATGGACTATTTTCATTTAAAATGTAAAAACTCCCATTTAATTTTGAATGGAGTTTGGGGTCTGTAAGAAATTTTCTTTGAAAGCAGGGCTGTCAAATCAATTCATTAATATCCATATTTATATATGATTTATATTACATATACATATAAAATGTAGACACAAACTTTTATTTTGCATGTAATTAAATTCATTAATTTCATATTTAAATAGGATTTATATTATATATACTTATAAAATGTAGACACAAACTTTTATTTTGCATGTAATTAAATTCATTAATTTCATATTTAAATAGGATTTATATTATATATAAATATAAAATGTAGACAAACTTTTATTTTGCATGTGATTAAAATGATTTAATTGATTTGAAAAGACTATTGGAAAGGAATCAATATTTTTAATCAGCAAGAATACATTAAATTGATCTAAAGTGACAGTAAATTCATTTACAGAGGTTAAATAAAAAAAAAAAAAAAAAAAATCCTGAGCCTTAACCAACTTAAAGGGATACTCCACCCCAAAATGAAAATTTTGTCATTAATCACTTATCCCCATGTCGTTTCAACACCAGTAAAAGCTTTGTTCGTCTTTGGAACACAATTTAGGATATTTTGGATGAAAACTGGTAGGTTTGTTAATTTCCAAGTTAAATACACTGTCGATACACTGTCGAGGTCCAGAAAAGTATTAAAGACATCGTCAGAATAGTCCATCTACCATCAGTGGTTCAACCGTAACGTTATGAAGCGACGAAAATACTTTTTGTCCGCGAATAAAATAAAAATAACGACTTTATTCAACAATTTGTCTCCTCTGTGCCTCTCCACATCACCATTGTGCATAAAGTTGTTATTTTTGTTTTATTTGCGTACAAAAAGTATTTTCGTCGCTTCATAACGTTACGGTTGAACCACTGATGGTAGATATGGACGAAAATACTTTTTCTATTCTGATGATGCTTTTCATACTTTTCTGGACCTCGACAGTGTAATTTACTTGGCAGTTAATGGGACAGTCACAAGCCTCCCGGTTTTCATCCAGAATATCTTAAATTGTGTTCCAAAGACGAACAAAGCTTTTACGGGTTTGGAACGACATGGGGGTAAGTGATTAATGACAAAATTTTCATTTTGGGGTGGAGTATCCCTTTATGTACATTATGTATTATAACAAATACCTGCAGAAGGCGCCAACGGCCTGGGACATTTCACTGATTCAACAACGTTTAAATCCATTTAATTTTAATATTTGGCCACATGCAAACTCAGAAACTTTTATTTTGAAATTGTGATGTACAATAAATGGCATTTTTAGAAAAGAGTTGATGTATTCTCCTGTGTTGGCAAAGGTTTATAAATGATTTACGTTACAAATCTAGTGAGATAATGCACACTGTTTTCCCAGATGAACTTTAAGCAATTCAAATTCACGGCATATACAGAGGAAGAGTTTAGCCCCTTTCACACATACAGTCTTTAGTGGTAAATTACCGGTACGTTTCTTTTAAGAGATCATGTGTGAACAGGACCTTTTCAAAAATCCCGGTAAATTTGTTCTGGCAATCATATGGTTCTTATGGAGATGACATCTTTGACCACTGGGCCTCGCACCTTTTTCAACGTGTCACGGTTCTCCATTCATCAGGGATGCGACTCTTATAAGAGCAAAAAATTTGATTGGCTAGTAATGTTAGTTTTTTTTTTTTTTATATAGGCCTGCGTCCCAATGTGCATACTATCCACCCTATCTGCCCTAAATAGCACTGAAAATTACTACTATCACATGAAAATTACACACTATCACAGCACACCGGAGATCCGGTGAAGTGCCGAATTCGGACCCACGGCAGATTATTACCTCCTAGTATTGGTAGGTTTAGGGGAGGGGGCAGGATTAGGCAAGTCGGGTAGCGATTTCAACGAGGGGGGTAATAATTTGGCAGGGAGTCGAAAATGGGCACAACACTGGCACAGTGCTGGAGAACTTTAAGCCCTGCATTTATAATGTTGCTAAATAAATGCTGTACTTTTAGAATTTCTATTAATCAAAGAATCCATTAGAATCTATTAATCAAATAATCATGGTTTCCACAAAAATACGAAGCAGCGCAACAAATTTCAACACTGATAATAATAAGAAATTTTCTTGAGCAGCAAATCAACATATTAGAAGGATCATGTGACACTGAAGACTTGCATCACAGGAATAAATTACAATTTAAAATATATTACACAAAACAGCTCTTTTACATTGTAATAATTTTTCACTATATTACTGATTTAACAGTATTTCTGATTAAACAAATGCAACCTTGGTGATCAGAAGCAACTTCTTTCAAGAACATTAAGAGAAAAACAAGTCTTTTTTTATGTGGATGTGCAAAAAAAGAGAGTATTATGTTTTAGAGAAAAATATAGGAGACATGTGAAAGAGAATGAGAAATGCTTGCAGAAGAAGACCAGCGCTGAAGACTGAACTTGCCAAATCCTCTACTGAACACTTTTAGCATCAAAGACGTCTCCTGATATAATAAATCACACACACCGCAAGCCCAACGGCCTCTTAATGTGGAGATCAGCAAGCAAAGAACAACAAATCACACCGAAAAATGTTTCAAATGATCCATGAGAACAAATCCCTCTCTAGTCCATCTTCAGAATAATATCCCAGCAGACAGCGAAGCACTGCTAATGTACCATTATTCACACCTGAGCTCAGGAAGTGAAAATGTTGAAAGCCGTTTTAAAAATGGATACGTTACAAGTTTCCACATTTAAACCGAATCTTTAGGAGGGAAACAATTAAGAACAATGAACTGAGACTTGGCGCAGTGGTTAGTGGCTGATACATTAAGCTTTGGTGCTCATCTAGAAAATGTTATGAACAATGAACTGAGTCTTGGCGCAGTGGTTAGTGGAAATAGTTTTCACAATGCCAGGTCATTACATACAAAATATAATGGCTCCAAAAAGCTTTGGTGCTCATCTAGCAAAGATGAGTATTTGGACACTTGCAATAGCCACAATTGGTTATCAAACTAAGTGGCATTTGAAAGTAAAACCTTTTAAACTTTTCGGAGTCATTTTTGCAATGACTTTTAGCCTCACTAATTTGTTTTCTGAAATGTTTTGCTTGAAGAGTGAGATTGCACCATGTTTTTTAAAGAAATAATCGCAAATAAATGCATCTTCTTTAATATTATGTTGCACTGACATTTATATTAAGTTTTGCTTAAGTATCTAAATACCTTTTTGGGGACATACTTTGACGAACTGCTGTGATGAATATTGCAACTTCAAAACAAATAAATGGAACGTCTTTGATATTTTGTTTCTAATGCATTGATATTCACATTAAGTGTGACTTAAGTGTCCAAATACTTTTTGGGGGGACACATAATGGCAGAGAAGATAAACAAACAAAGCCAAATCACTGAGGGAGATTATATTTAGTTGTGTCTCACGGCTTCAAATTGTAAGAGCACATTCAGACTAAACCTGAAATACATTACATTACATTCAGCAGGGCTCCAGACTAACATTTGAGGGATCACTATTTAGTTGATTAGCATGCTCCTGTTATCATTCTGTTACCAAAAAGCTAGTCTCAGCCTCAGATGTCACGCCCACTTCAAAATTAAAGATCATAAGATGCATAAAATTACTATTGTTTTGCATTAATAAGTCCAGTTACTAAATTACATTTCATGTTCATTTCTTATTTATTGTTTATACAGATTTGACAGTAAAGCACTAAGCTTGAGTTAAGATGCATACAAAATTAACTTTTATTAACAACGGTAACAGGTGCAAAATCTACTTTTTATATACAGAAAATGTATATATTCCACTCTTATTAAATGTACCATTATTCTTTTAGCATATGGAACTGACCAAGTTCAGCGATTATGTGTGATGTAGTAGCAAACTGAAGAAAAGTTTGTGACTTTTCTTACTTTATACACAAAAAAGTGTAAAATTTTGACAAAATCTGATATCTTGATGATTTGATATTTTATAATAGTGATTTTATCATTTCAAAATATAGAGAAAAATGAATGACTAATAAGCCAGTAAGTGCTCCTCTGCAGCTGTCTACCAGTTATAATTGTGATTTGATGTATTTTTTTAATTTTACATAAATGTTTGTTTACCACAAAGTATATTTTGTTCATCCCATTAAAAATAACATTCAAGCGGGATCATTTTAGAGTTTCAAAGTGCTGGAAAGAGTTGTGTGAAATGCTTGAAAGTCACTGAAAAGTGCTTGAATTTCTCTCTCAAAAGGTTGTACAAACACTGAAATGAATTATGTAATACATTCGACTATTTCTACCACCGCACCATGGTTACAGTTTACGTTACCGCTTCTGGTTTCCTGACGTATGTCAGCGCTGTTCATGACAGATTTCTGTGCAGAATTTGAATGCTTCTCAGTAAATCTCGCAAGAACCTTATCATTGCGCGGCGAATCCAAACGCTTCTCACTGGATCTCGCAGCACTGTCGCATCTGTGTAGTAACAGTGTCGAGAAATCAACCTTGGCTCCTGAGTAAAGCTGTTCTGAGCTCGGACAAGTTTCTTTGTGTCACGATATGAGCTGAGAAACGGTCTTTTGCATCTGAGAGACATCAAACGGCAAACGAAATGAAAGCAAAACTAAACCGCGCTACATTTCAGCTGTGGTTTAGGTTTGCTTTCGTATATGTATATATATATATATATATATATATATATATATATATATATATATATATATATATATACGTGTGTGCACTAAAGCTGATTATAGATTCCTTTGCATTCCCCGTCTGCCCTCTATGCTACTTTCTGATTTTAATAAAGGCCAGAGAGATGGTGCTATGCAAAGAAACAGACACATGTCTATGCATGCCAAAAGCAATCTTCTCCAAGCTCCCAGCGAGACCCAGAGTCCCCCTTTCTCTCTGCTGACCCAAAGTGCATCTCTCTGCCTGGACCTGACAGCCAACCAACAGCAACACACCCTTCAGATCCAGAACCAACTCATTCTGCACTGCAGAGACACTCAAAGACTGGGCTTATAATGTGAGAGATCTAGTTTTATCATGCTGCGGTACTTGCTTGCAGATCAGACAGGGTGCAAAACTTATTTTTATATTGCATTTAATTGGTGGAGCTAGCAGATTAATCTAAAAATGTTTTGCAAGTCGTATTTCTGCATGAATAGAGAAGTGAAACATCAGGATATGCAAATAGTCACTGATTGGTGCAACAGCTTGGAGTATATTTAAACTGTGTGAATTGCACTTACCAACAAAAAAAGTAACAAATGTGGAAAACTTGACAGTGAAAATTCTAAACAACTGCATCCAATTATTATGAAAAATAATTGTTATTGATTTTACACATGAATAATAAGTATATAAATTTGCATGTGATGTAGTTGAAAAGTCAACATATTGGAAACATTCATAAATATTTTGAATGGTATTCATAAACATCACAAATGCATTGACTACACTGGTCCGGAAAATGACAAATATAGCATACATTATAAAACAGCTACATATTTTAAAACCAATTCAAATCAGGTACAATTTCACCTCATTTTCTAAAAGTGGCCCCTGAGAAATTTGAGTATCCCTGCAGTACATTATTCCTCTCACGGATAGAGACACGCATGTAAGATGTTTATGGACTGAGACAGAACCAGTCTAAACCTGCGGTGGAGAAGACCATCACAGCTGGACAAGGAACAAAGACTGGGATTTTTTCTCAACTCAGCAGTGCTCTAGTGACATAAAGATGAACAAGTTTCTGAAAATAGCTTGTCTATGTAAATATGGAAGGATCGTGTGGAATCTGATTGGTTCCATCATCTCAACACATCCATCAACATGTTCGTCCAATAAAACAAATGTGACTGTATCCTGCAGCTTGGAGATGTGGAAAAATAACTAGACACACTCTCACGACGTCTAAATGTGAAACTGTTATGTCTGTCTGACACTTCTCAACTAGAGACCATCTTCTGAGACCGTCTTCATTGCCGCCTCAAAGATTCGGTTAATTGCGCCTCATAATAAAGCAATTAAGATGCAAAAGTGAACCAAACGACCTCTGTTTTACCCGTCTTAATGCAAACTAATTATCTCCACAAACAGCAGAAGCTTCCGGCACAAGATACACTGCAGGCAGTTCATTATTACAGACAGACGACAAAGAGACAGACAGATAGAACGAAAGATTGATAGAATGGTGAAACGATAAAACAATATAATGATAGATAGATAGATAGATAGATAGAACCAAAGATAGATAGATAGATAGATAGATAGAGAGATAGATAGATAGATGGATGGATAGATGGATAGATAGATAGATGGATAGATGGATAGATAGATAGATAGATAGATAGATGGATAGTTGGATGGATAGTTGGATAGATGGATAGATAGATAGATAGATAGATAGATAGATAGATAGATGGATAGATGGATGGATAGATGGATAGATGGATAGATAGATAGATATATAGATAGAACCAAAGATAGATAGAACCAAAGATAGATAGATAGATAGATAGAACCAAAGATAGATAGATAGATAGATAGATAGATAGAACCAAAGATAGATAGATAGATAGAACCAAAGATAGATAGATAGATAGATAGATAGATAGATAGATAGATAGATAGATAGATAGATAGATAGATAGAACAGACAGATGGATAGACAGTAAGGCTATGTTTACACGACAACGATGTAGTCAAAAATGGAAAAGTTTTTCCCTTGCGTTTTCAAAATGATTCGCGTTTACACATATCTGTGAAAACGCCCAAAAGTGCTGTCACCTTGTTAGTAAACAGTACGAGTAGGGAAGTGACGATTATATGATGTATATGATGTGTCTCCCCTGTTGTTTTAATATCGAAGTAAATCCACACTTTGCTGAAGAAGCGTTAGCAAACTCTTGAGCAGCAACAATAGTAGCATATACTCCGCCATTGTTGTGTATGTTCGTTCGCACTTGCCTTTAAAATCGGCACGTACTGCGCATGTCTACATATCTAAGACATACTACGCACACGCATGACGTCACCCTCTTGGGTGTTTACACGGAAACAATAACGGTTCCGTTTTCAAAAACTTGCACTTTGAAACCCGTTTTCAAAAATATGTGTTTTCAGTCACCAAAACGCTGTTATCGTGTAAACGAACAGTCAAAACACATAAAAAGTTTCTTGTTTTTGGCTGAAAATGGTGTCGTGCGAACGTCCCCTAAGACAGACAGATGGATAGATAGATGGAAGGATGGACAGACAAACAGACAAAAAAAATAGTTAGAAAGATAGAAAGACAGATGGTTAGATATACAGACAGACAGACAGAAAGATAAAACAATTAACAGACAGACAGGGTCAAATTTATCAGTGTGACACGACAAATTACAGAAACCGACTGAACTGTAAGCGTCCCTCCGTTTAAAAACAGCACAGATGACAGATGGTGGAGCGTTTCTGCAGTGTGATTCTTCTCGCTCAGAGTTCAGAGTTTCGAAGGCCTGCAGTTCTAGATTTGGTGAGCGTGAACGAAACCCACGCACAGACAGGAAAAGTGTCCCGTCGTTATGGGTGGAGCCACACAAGATCCAGGCTAATATCTTAAAAGAAAAACCTTGATCAGGTAAGCAGAGCTTTTTACCTTTCCATAGTCATCAAACTCAGTGAAGAGCTCCGAGTCGTCGTCTAAACTGTCTCCTGAAGTCTCCACAATCAGACCCACTCCATCATCAAGAATCTCCTCTGTGGAAACACAAATCAGTTTTTAATTTTTTATATAACTGCACTGAACATTGCAATGTTTCTGGATGATATATTAAATATGCATTTCTTTTCGTATTTAGGCTATTTAATAATGTGTTCAGCTATTAATAAGAGTGTTTTTCTAAAATCTCCCTTAGAAAGAAAGAGCATGAACTCTTGTTTATATTGTATAAAAGTGTTGCATTTTTCATACTCCAGTTAGCAGTTATTTTGAAGCATTATCTCATCTTCATTCAAATCAAAACACAAAAACAGTCAAATAAATGGGTCAGCAGATCTCTGGCCTCCGCTCACCCTGACTCTGAGAGAAGATATCCGTGTAGAGGTTGTCCACAGCATCCGAGCGTCTCGGTGGCAGGAAGCAGAGCTGCCGGCGGTCAACAGGGGGCAGCGTGTTGACGGTGAGAGAGAGAGAGACCTGAGCGAACGCCACCTTCATGTCAGCGAAGGTCAGAGTGCGGGCGTCCTTCCCGTTCAGCTGCAGAATCTCATCTCCCGCATTCAGCCCTGCAATCATTTCAATATGGTAATATTTCATGAATAATTAAGTAGCAGAATATTGCAATCATAGACATCTTGAGATATGCAAAACGGATGAAATGGTTAAATGCATAGTGAGCTTCAAGGAATTAATAAAAAAAAAGATATAAAAAACTGAAGATCGTGAGTTTTTGGTCCTAAATACATCATGACATAAAAAACAGACCCATATTTAATTTCTTAAGACATGATTATGGTCTTATTTCCCGTGATTTATTAATGCAAAAATAAATAAATTGTGTTTCTCCTCCTTGACCCATAATGAATACAATTAAAAACAAAAACTGCAAAAATAATATTAAATACAAAATAATAAATACAAAAACAGAACTACTGAAAACTGAAATAAAATGAAAGCTACTTTAAAATAAAATAAATTTTAAGTTAAAAACATGCTAATACTAAACGTAGAAATGTTGCATTGCCAATCAACTGAAAAAAATAAGCTTAAATAAGTAACTAAATTGAATAAGATGAATTACTAAAATTCCATTCTGATATGGGAAGCCCACCTTGTACAATCCAATAAGAACGCAAAACATAAAATTAAGTACTTCCCTACATTTTTTTCTACTTAAATAATCTGTTTCAATTTGAAATATGTCTTAAAAGTAATACAATGTCCTGTCCTCACTGATGTGAAGGCCAGCAGCAAAATAAATAGATGCAATAAAAAAGAGATTGTCTCTAGTTTTTCCATTAGGCCCTACAGCTTGCGGGTTTGACCCAGTTCTCTGGGAGATGTGAAATGTCAGCAATAAGCCAGTCGGACCTGATCCTGCCACACTGATCACACAGACATCACTCAGAGAGACGAGTCTTATTCGGCATGTAGACAGTGTCTGGATGTCAAGATAAGCTTGCTCTGATGGTCATTTAAAGGGGCCATATTCTATATTTTGCCCTGAAATCCACTTATAATATTAGCTAATGTCCAGTGAAGAAAGTAAGAAAATTGCTGAATATAAATTTACTTAAAATTCATTCACTACTGTAAAATAGTTCAGTGCAACATGTTGTTGATGTAGAGCACTTTAATCGCCAATGTTATAATTAAATGGGCCAATTCTGCTACTGTACCTTTAAGGTTTCTGTGTGCAAAACGCCTGTAAATGTCTTCAAAAATGAGCAAGGAAAATAATTTTGCATGATCCGTTCCATTTAATGCATCACGTTCTTCGTGCAGGTGCATTACAAGTACGGCACATCAGTGAATCCGACTTTAATCGGCTCTCTGGTTCCTTCTATCGTTTGTCATTATTCAGAGTTTAGAGGGGCTGAGAACAAATCTGCAATCTTTGGCTCTCCCCATAGAGCTGACAGCATGTTACATAACACCAGGAGCACAGCACAGATATCACAGCAATTAATTATCCAGCTTGATTCCTAAGCAGATGCTCAGCAGACAGAGAGAGAGAGAGAAAAAGAACAAACCAAGAGACAGGGGTGAAAAGAGAAAGAGAATGTAATTAGGAGGTGAAACGAGCTAATGAACCTTTAGCGAACGCTAATCCTCCAGCTCTCACATCAGTGATATAGAGCTGCTGAACGCTGTCCTCCTCCACCACTGAAATGGAAAAACCTGCGAGAGACGGAGAGATGAAGAGATAGACATCATAATCAAGTATAACCATTAAGGCAAACCTCGTAGGGTTTGAACCTGCAACCTTTCATTTACAAGGTCAGATTTTTAAAAGGATAGTTCACCCAAAACTAATTTTAATTTTGCTGTCATTTACTCTCCATCATGTCATTATAAACACATTTGAATTCTTTGTTCTTACATGGACTATAAAATAAATTATTGTAGAATGATTCATTTTTCCCAGCACTGTCCCTTTAACTACTACCACCATATATAGACAAATTAGCATAATCTCTTCAGGATTTCCCAAATGCAGTAATAAAACGCAATACAAAAATGCAATAAATAAATAACATTAATAATAATAATAAATAAAATTGCTAAAAATTATAAATAAATAATTGAATAAAAGTAACAAATATAATCTTCTACGACTGCTGTTATTATTAACTAAAAGTATTAAAATTTGTTTTTAGTAATTGAAATAAAACTGAAATAAAATATTAAATTTTTTTTTTTTATTTAGCCTTTTATACATGAATTAAAGTACTAAACTGAAACTAAAATAAAAATATATAAATATAAAAATGACAAAAGCACAACAAAATTACTAAAACTTGAACTAAAATAAATGTGAAAATTGAAAAATAAAAGCAAATTCAAATCATTAATAAATACTATAATAGTATATAAATAATACTAGAATAACATTGCTATGACTTATATTGACATTTTGTGATGTGGATGTAGAATCACGGTAAAAGTAACCGTTTTCAGTAATGAAATTTAATATATTCTGTCGAGTCCAAAATCAAGCAGTTTACTGAGATAAAACCAGCAGGATTCAGCTGGTCATGTGATCTCATCAGTCGTCCCCCATGAGATGACAATATAACATACTCATATATGTGAACTTTTCACACACACACACACACACACACACACACACACACACACACACACACACACACACACACACACACACACACACACACACACAAAAAACAATTAAACCCTACTGGGAACACTTGTCATTTCCATTACTTTTCCAGGTACCGTTGTAAAATTCCCAGAATAAATAGGTGGATGTAAACCAGACATGATTTGATGAACATAACACATTTTTGGCTCTCACCGTAGCCGATCATGCAGGACTCATCCCGATCAAACTGAATGACCTTCCTGATCTTACAGCACAGCTCGATTTCCTTATACAGCTGAGAAGAAGAGCACAGGACGTTATTCATTAATATTCCACGACTGTTTAACACCATAAACAACACACACGTGTGACGACATGAAAGGGCGAGAGTGACAGAATACAGACAGAAATTTATGTTCCCTCTTGATCGAATGTGTCTGACCTGGACACTCAAAACATAATAAATGAAGACGTTGAGCAGAAGTTAAAGGATGATGGCCGTAGAGAAGTGAAGCTTTGAAAGAATGAAGCAATTCCATAGCTTAAAATTGTAATTTTTTAGGAGAGATGGAGGGAAACGGGATGAGCAAAACATCTCCTTTTGTGTTCCACAGAAAAAAAATAAAGATTTTGTTATTAAAGCATGAAGGAGGGAGGAAGAGAAAGGGTGTTTGGATGAAGTGTGATGTCCCAGCAGGATGAAAGTAATGAGACAGCATATAAGCAGCGGGTGGGAGAGCGAGTTTAACTCATAACCTACCAGATCGTAAATATCCTCCTCCGGTTTGGGGATATAAAACTGCACTTGGTTCTCAATGAGGAACTTAAGCCGCACGTAGTGTTTAGTGGGGTCCAGTTGGTGAGCCTGGAGAGAACCCAGGAGAGATGAAAGCAGACACACATTTATTGGATGAAGAGCGACGCCAAGACATGTTACTGGGCTGTATCTTCTTCTCAGTGGGCCAGATGGACAGGAATCACACGCTAAAAAGCCTAAACGCTCATATCAGAGAGGATGCAGCACATTTCATTCGGCATGCAGCAATAGGAAAGTGTATACATTTCTTTATACAGGGTGGACACATGCTTGAGACTTCTGAGTTTACTACACCAGTGACCTTCAAACTGACATTCAATCCCCACAAAGACTGGAGCGGCTCTGTGAATGTAAAAACCTGGCACCAGAAGAGAACGATGAATGTTTCTTGCACTGGAAAGATCTTGGGTTTCTTGGCGTTACCTTACAGATCGTTTCCAGCATGTCAAGGGCCGACTCTCCGGGTTGGATGATGGCTAACACAGGCTGGTCGTTTGGCAGCAGCACCCATGATGGAGTGAGGTGGTCTCTGGACCAGATGTCATGATCTGTGCTGGGTCTTGGCAGACCTTTCACTGGGGTCTTGGTGTCTTTCTGTAGTGTGATAAATGAAAGCACGGTGAAGCCGCAGCTGTGAACGAGGCCTTTAGAGATGCTATCAATCATGTGAAATGATGATCGTCCTCATCTCATCATTTCTAAAAACTCATCGCCTATCTGAGGTGCACTGTGTGCTAATAACTTCTAGCATTTAATGAGATTTAATGGAAAATCATACTAGCCCACTTCTTTTTTTTTTTGCATAGTATGCACAAAACACATTTTCATACATGTAAGAAAATGTACAGCATATTGTTCTGTGTACCGTTTCCCACTTGATAGACAAATTCCATTGTGATCATTGAACTGGAAGGAATATTAGGATTAGATTTTTAAACATTTGAATGGACTGCTAATAGTTACACTTATACAAAAAAATCGTATTGTAGTATACGTTATGCTACTATTCAAAAGTTTGGGGTCAGTAAGAATTGTATTTATTATTTTTTAAGAAATTGATGCTTTTATAAATATAGTAAATATGTTTAGAATGTAATATATATATATATATATATATATATATATATATATATATATATATATATATATATATATATATATATATATATATATATATATATATTTCAAGTAAATGCTGATCTTTTGAACCTTTTCAAAGAATCCTGAAAAAAATGCATCATGGTTTAAACAAAAATATGCAGCAGCACAACACTGATAATAATAAGACATGTTTGTTGTGCAGTAAATCGGCATATAAGAATGATTTCTGAAGAATCATGTTATACTGAAAACTGGAGTAATGATGCTGAAAATTCAGCTTTACATCACAGGAATAAATTATATTTTAAAATACATTCAAATAGAAAACTGTAATAATATTTCACAATATTACTGTACTTTTGATCAAATGAATAATAATGCAGCCTTCGTGAGCAGAAGAGACTTTTCAGAAACATTAAATCTTATTGACCCAAAACTTTTAAACATCTGAACACAGCCATTAAACGTGGATAATAATGCACTGTAATCTCATCTTTCTTTCTCTGCTTATGATTTAGTGACTGAATCAGAACATCAACACTTTTATCTGCGCCCCAGGTCAGTGTATTATAGCACAACCATCTCTACCATTCCTACACCACGAATGCCCACACCTCCGCCAACGCCAGTGAAAAATATACGCCCACATCTCTGCCAACCCACTCCAGAGATCCGCTCAGAGAGCGCATCTCTCTGAACACGGCAGCTTTGATTTGGTGCAGTGGTCTCGTATAGAATTTTGTGTGTTTTTGACACTTTTACAGATAGTGTAGTATTGAGAGATGCATGTTTCTTACCGTCGTCTCACTAGAAGAACCCTCAAACATGCCTTCTAGAGGACTTTTAACTGGATCACCTCCTTCTGCAAAAACCTGTTTAAAAATAACATCTAACATTCAGCAGTCGCCCACCAAAACACGAAAACCAACTGTATGTGTTTTATGTAGTATGCATTTCATCTGCTTGTTGAAAATTTTGCATTTAGTTTTTTAAGCAGAGCCGCTTGATCTCTGCATATGCATGTTTATGTGTTCTGGAAGAAATAACTAAGTGTGAATTAGGTGTGTTTGTGTGTAGTATACCTGGTTAATGCTGGGATGACCTTTACTCTTTCTCTTGGAGTGGGTGTCCAGACCCCACAGTGAGGAGAAGCGACTCTTGCGTTTGCTGGTGGAGCGCGACATCGCCTGTGTCCGACGCCTCACGCCGCTCTCAGTGCGAGCTGCCACCTACAGACACAAAACAGCTGCATGAGGTACAGGGACAACATTCATGCTGTGTCCCAGCGATCAAACTCTGAGAGTCTGAGATATGAACACAGCTGCTCGGTGAAAACTCATTCTCATCGATTCGCTCACACTGATGTTCAGTCATCAGCTTCAATCACAAGTTGTTCAAGAATCTGGGTATAAATGGGTCATTTGTTGGTCAAAACTGGTCATTTGCTGGTCTAAGTTGGTCATTAGCTAGCCTAAACTGGTCTAAATGGGTCATTACGTGGTCTGAACTAGATGTTAGTTAGTTTCAATTGGTCTCGAACTGGTCACTAGCTGGTCTAAATCATTCATTAGCTACTCTAAATTGGTCAGTAGCTAGTCTAAACAGGTCAAAAGTTGGTCTAAACAGGTCTTTCGCTGGTTTAAACATGAGCAGGTCTAAATGCTTCATTAGCTAGTCTAAATTGGTCATGATCTAATCTAAACTGGTCACTGGCTGTTCTAAAAGAGATATTAGCTGGTCTAAACTGGTCTTTAGCTGGTTTAAACTGGCCGTGAGCTCTGGTCTAAATGGTTCATTAGATAGTCTAAGTTGGTCATTAGCTGCTGGTCTAAATGGGTCATTACATGGTCTGAACTGGTTGTTAGTTAGTTTTAAATTGTTCATGAACTGGTCTAAATTGGTCACTAGCTGGTCTTAATGGTTCATTAGCTAGTCTAAACTGGTCATGATCTAGTCTAAATTGGTCGCTAAGTGGTCTAACTGGTCATTAGCTGGTCTAACTGGTCATAAGCTGGTCTAACTGGTCAAGAGCTGGTCTAAACTGGTCATTAGCTGATCTAAACTGGTCATTAGCTGGTCTAACTGGTCAAGAGCTGGTCTAAATTGGCCATTAGCTAGTCTAAACTGGTCATGATCTAGTCTAAATTGGTCGCTAAGTGGTCTAACTGGTCATGAGCTGATCTAAACTGGTCATTAGCTTGTCTAACTGGTCAAGAGCTGGTCTAAATTGGCCATTAGCAGTCTAACTGGTCATGAGCTGATCTAAACTGGTCATTAGCTGGTCTATCTGGTCAAGAGCTGGTCTAAATTGGCCATTAGCTGGTCTAAATTGGTCATGATCTAGTCTAAATTGGTCGCTAAGTGGTCTAACTGGTCATGAGCTGATCTAAACTGGTCATAAGCTGGTCTAACTGGTCAAGAGCTGGTCTAAATTGGCCATTAGCTGGTCTAACTGGTCATGAGCTGATCTAAACTGGTCATTAGCTTGTCTAACTGGTCAAGAGCTGGTCTAAATTGGCCATTAGCTGGTCTAAATTGGTCATGATCTAGTCTAAATTGGTCGCTAACTGGTCTAACTGGTCATGAGCTGATCTAAACTGGTCATAAGCTGGTCTAACTGGTCAAGAGCTGGTCTAAACTGGTCATTAGCTGATCTAAACTGGTCATAAGCTGGTCTAACTGGTCAAGAGCTGGTCTAAACTGGTCATTAGCTGGTCTAAACTGGTCATTAGCTGGTCTAACTGGTCAAGAGCTGGTCTAAATTGGCCATTAGATGGTCTAAATGCATGCTTAGCTGGTCTGAACTAGTCATTAGCAGAGCAAGCTAGATGTAGGCTAGTCTAAACTGGTCATCAGCTGGTCTAAAGTAATTGTTACTATACTGGTCATTAGCTGGGCTAAACTAGTCATCCAAAATACAACAGCTTTTCCTGATTTTTGGTAGGAAAGCCATTGTCCTGATCGGATCTGCTTGAGATTTTTTCCCTCAGCAAACACAAGGCTCACAAACACTGATTGTTATTAATGGTGACTGTGTAATCAATGTGTTTTCTGCAGTTCTAATGCATTTAAATCACTAATCAAATAAGAAAGCAGAAGCATGTGCGTTTGCTGAATACAAAGATACAAGACAAATCCCCATCACACCATTTTCAGGATAAAGTTTCTCCACAAACTGCATTCAGTCAGTCTACAATTGTTCTTGCTCTTATGTTCTCAAAAGAAATGTCAAGAGGATGGATTTCATCCATCAGCGTTCTTTCATTCTTTTTCAGCAAAAACATTTTAATAGATGCGACTTCCTCTACCAAAATCGGACATCACATTTAGAAATAAACAAACACACATATTCATTCATAAATAAGCAGCAAACACACAAAAACAACTTGCTTCCTGTGGTCACTCGGGTCCGGATGAATTTTAAAGGTTAGTGAAGTGTTTGGCGAGTTCTTTTCAGTGTCATTCAAAAATTATACACGCTCGCTGTGTTGTACGAGCTGTGGCATTTCTGGGTCTCCTGATGGAGAAAAGCACTCCGGTTGCATCAAAAACCCTCTCCACTGCTCTGAACCGAGCTATTATTCGTGAAGAACAGCACACGGGCCAACAGCACTTCATCTGGACTCAACACTTATCCTCTCTCTCCATCCTCTCAGAATGTTAATGCTGAAGAACATCCCCACCCCCTCCACCCCAAAAAATCATCCAAGCTGCATAGACAAAAATAAAATCTCCCTGTATCCCAGTGTCCTCTAGCTCCTGCACAGAACGCCAGAGCTGGAGGCGAATCTGAGGATGGATGGTATTGATCAGCCGGAGCCGTGGCCCACATCCAAGAGAAAATACACCGACCAACCCTTCAACTACTGTTTCTTTTTATGCCAAAATCCATTACCCACATACACCAACACTGAAGGGTGGGAAGGAAGCAGGTTAATACATGCATTCTGGGTAAAAATAGAGCGATACTGATGCTCTTGATGTGGGTTTCTAAGCCGTGCTTCTGTTTGAAATACACTAGATACCAAGCGTTTAAAAACATATCAGTCAAAGTAAGTTCCCTTTAAGCCACCATAGAGCTGTTTTCAATGTCTACTTGAAAGGAGAAAGATTGAAATCTCTAAAACTGTTATTTTATTATATTTCACTAAATTCTGACAAGAATGGTAAAATAACTTGTGTTTCTTTTGCACAATCATGCAAATCATTTTAACTTTTCTCTATATGTTAACTTTTTTTATTATTAGAGAATAATATATAAATACAATTTAATTTAATACATTTTAAGTAGGGCTGGGAAAGTTAATGTGTTATTATAGCCTTGTAGGGTATTATAGAGGTGTTGTTGGTGCTGTCTTCCTTGATTTTAAAAAGGCTTTTGATACCGTTAATCATAATGTTCTTTTATCTCAATTATCAAGGTTTAATTTTTCTACTAATACATTAACATGGAGTCATACGTAAATTTAAGAAAACAATGTACACGAATTAATGATGCATGCTCACCATTCCTTGACTGTAATATTGGAGTCCCACAGGGGTCAATTCTTGGACCAATTTTGTTCAGTTTATACATTAATGATCTGCCGACAGTTTGTCCAGAGGTCCAGGTTCAGATGTATGCAGATGATACAGTTGTTTACACTTATGCTAAGACCCTTATTCTCCCACATCCCGCAGACCCGCACATATGAGTCTCTATCAAGTGTTGTCCCGCACCAGACTCTGCTGTATTGGGTCCTGCGATAGTTCAAGTTTTTACTCTGAAGATGCCTGTTGTAATGTTATGACCAAGGCTCTGGACTCTGAGCATAACTTGTTTTTCTGTAACAAACTATAAAATATTTTCTATAAAAATTCCCTGGCAGTGGCAAATAGCTTTGGTTTTACAATTAATGTGATTACATTAATGTTATAAGTTGAGATTTACGAGAAATATTTTAACTGCTACTATGTAAAAGGAACACTGCTGTAAAAAAAAAAAACACCTTATTTGTTTAAAGTGTTTGCAAACCAAATTGCACTTTTGTTCATATAGCAGTGCTTTTAAATGAAAAAAGTGCACAATATATACAAACAAACAAAATCTAACCTATTTTAATATAATAAATAATAACTAAAGTTTTTTTTTATAAAATAACTATAGGTTTTAATATATATTTTAATGTTAAATAAAAAATATATTTGAAATACATAAAATGTCATATTTATCAAGAAATATATATAACATACACACACACACACACACAAACGAAATCTAATATATATATGTGACCCTGGACCACAAAACCAGTTTTTATGTTTTTAGCAATAGCCAAAAAAACATTGTATGGATAAAAATGATAAATTTTTCTTTTATACCAAAAATCATTAGGATATTAAGTAAAGATCATGTTAAATGAAGATATTTTGTCAATTTCCTACCATAAATATATCAAAACTTAATTTTTGATTAGTAATATGCATTGCTAAGAACTTCATTTGGACAACTATAAAGGCGATTTTCTCTGTATTTCGATTTTTTTGCACCCTCAGATTCCAGATTTTTAAATAGTTGTATCTCAGACAAATATTGTCCTCCTAACAAACCATACATCAATGGAAAGATTATTTATTCAGGGGGGTCACACACACACACACACACACACACACACATATATATTTGTATATACATGATGAAAATATATAATATAATAACTATATATACAAGAAATAGAATATATATATATATATATATATATATATATATATATATATATATATATATATATATATATATATATATATATTCTATTTATTATATATACACATACAAAAGACAAGAAATAAAGCATTTGCAAAAAATAGGAACAAAATGGTGGAATAAATTATGGAAAATAATAATAATAATAATAATAATAATAATAAAATTAAAATAATTACCAGTGCGTGGAAGGAAGAGACTGAAAAAATGCCCAGTCGGCCCATGGCCAGTTTGGTGGGACGAGAGGCGAAGGCCAGCAGGCGTTTGGGGTTGGGAAGCTCTCCGCCCTGCAGGCTGGACAGGTAACAGCGGAAGCGGAACAGATCCATGTGGAACTGCTCTAAATTCTGCTCCCACAGGAAAATCTGTGAGGAAAAGAAGAGAAAAAGTTATTGGTTAGAACACGGTTTACAGCAGGCCAGCGGTATGTGAGAGTTGCCAAAATGATCATTTCATTCTCTCAAAAACAAGGTCAAAACATTACATTTAGCCTTAAAGGACCATCTCTAGATATCTAGAAGCTTCCGTGCCTTGTGTTTGGTCTGGTTGAGGAAAAGAAGAGAAAAAGTTATTGGTTAGAACACGGTTTACAGCAGTTTGGTCAACTCCTCCCAGCCTCTCTGGGATGGATGTTTTTTTGGAAGACGCAGCAAAGGGGGCAGCGGTCCAGACAACACACAAAGTAGCAAACAACAGCGCCACACATTCCACTGGCAGCGAGGTCTGGGACTCCCTAGGAACTCGACCCTGCTGCTATTCACCAGGGCACAATGCGTAACCCCACGCTGCCAAAATGAAAAACCCACACAAACACACAGGCACCCGCTAACCCTCCTCCTGACGGGCCGCGGGCCATTTCTTGCATAAACATCCATTGAGTGGAACGTGAACTTTTGCAGCAAGTGTGTGGAGTGAATCAATGTTCTGTCAACATTGTGACAGCATCAGAATTACAGTGATGAAAATCTGCAGTAATACAGCAGAGGACGTTGCGATATTGATACAATAATTATGGAAAACAAAGCACTGACAGACTCTTCAACAGCAAAACTAATGCTTTTTGTCCTAACCATATGCAACCAACATTTAGCCCCACACTTGTTTCTCTTTTCTTCATTTTGAGCTGGGAAGATGTGCATTTGTCCAAAACATCACTCCATATTATCGTATATTAAAGGTGCGCTCATTATTTTTTAGTCTACCCAACACTGTTTGGGGTCATTTGAAAGAAATTACTTCTTTTTTCAGCAAAGATGTATTTAATTGATCAAAAGTGACTGTAAATACATGTATAATGTTTTATATAGATTTATATTTCAAAATAAATGCTATTATTATATAAGAATAAATACATTTTAAAATGTAATCAAATAGAAAACAGTTATTTTAAGTTGCAATAATATCTCACAATTTTGCTGATTTTACTGTATTTTTGATCAAATAGATGCAGCCTTGGTGAGCAGAAGAGACTACTTTCAAAAACCTTTTTTACTTAAACATTATATTATTATATAAAAAATCACCCCAACATCAAATATGTTCTGACTAGATGTGATTTTGCCGCTTGGTTAAACTTTGAGTGGATGTTTTGACTCTAAACATGTTGGATTGTGGGTAATTCAGGCCCAAACATGGTAAATAACCAATCACTAGCCTGCTCCAGAATGGTCTTCCTCTTCTTGGCGTCGGTGACAGCGGAGAGCTGCATGTCTCCCATTTTCTTCATCTTCTCATCCATGTCGATCTTCTGCTCTAGCTTTCGGATCTCGGCCCGCAGCAGACGCACCGTGTCTTCACGGTGGTGCTGTCGAGCGACGGCCGCAGCGCAGGCCGAGTGAATGGCTGTGATCCAGTTCTCAAGCTCAGTTTGGCTGCAGGTCTACAGAAAGAGGTCAAGGGTCAAAGATTAAATAGCATATTAACACATAACTCTTCCCTTTCTGGCAGTTTATAGTATGTATACTATGCATGATATATGCATGAAATATGTGGTATTTCAGCTGGTATAATAACTAGGGAGACCATATGCCCTCTTTTTTACGGACATGTCCTGGCGGGGATTTCTAAATTGCCTAAAATGTCTTGTTTTTGGCTTTGTTTCCTATTGTTTTCATACTTTCTGATGGTACTGACTGAAAATGAATTGGACCAATAGCATGCAGGCATTGTACATTATTGACCAATAGTGGCATACTAAGAGGTATAGAGGTATCTATAGAAATGGTCAAAGCAATGCAAATATGCATGCATGCATGCAATGTATGAGGACTGTAGAAAAACAAAGCCAAAACCAGGACATTATAGGCAACTTAGAAATGGATGCCATGTCCAGAAAAAAGAGGACATATGATCACCCTAAAATAAAGTTATAAGTAACTACAGCGGTCAGTTTTGACTTTCTGTTCTGCTTAAAAGGTAGCAAAGTAAAAACTTTTATTATTAATAAATAAATGGACCACATGATATGTTGGCCCTTGACAAACAAAGTAGCACACTAATGTTTATTGTGACATAACACATACTGTAAAAAATTACATATACATTTATGCATTTATCCAAAGCAGCAAACAAATAAGGAACAGGGACAATTTGTCCTGGCTGCAAACAGTGTTTATGGTATTATTGTATTATAGTGAGTCAAATGTTCATACATGAAACTCAGTCTGTTACATTAGCTCTTCAGTTTTAGTATATGAGAAGAGTTTTGCATGGGATGTTCAGTTACCTGGAAAAGGAAGGAGTCTCCGAGTGAGTTACTCAGGCAGAAGACGAAATCTTTTTTGGGGTGTTCTGGGACGGCCTGGACGATGCTGTTCTCGGCCCACACGGCATGTTTAGGGACGCTGTTGTGATCAATGCCCGACCGGCCGTCCGTCTCATAGAAAAACAGAGTGCATCCTGGGAGGACAAATTAGAACATTCACTCAAGCATCAGAAATTCAAAATTGTTCACGTGAGTTCAATTAACACTACAGATCGTCTCTCAGCCACTGTTTCCAGGCGAGCAGGAGAAGGATATCCAATAGATTGGAGTTTAAGGCTTTATTGATTGAACTCTGCTCTCCAGTGGCCAAAATAAGAAATGCAACACTGCTTTCTTAAATAGAATCCAATATAATGCGCACACATTTACAGGATTGTTTTTTCAGCTTTGGTTTTGTTCTGTTTTCACACTGTTGGCAAAGATACAGAGCTTTCACTGTCTGTATTCAGTTATGAGGAACTTACTACATGTGTCTTAAGTCGCTGGGGTATATTTGTAGCAATAGTCACAAAAAGACATTGTATGGTTCAAAATTATTTATTTTTCTTTTATGCCAAAAATCATTAGGATATTAAGTAAAGATCATGTTCCATGAAGATATTTTGTAAATTTCCTAGCGTAAATGTATCAAAACTAAATTTTTGATTAGTAATATGCATTGCTAAGAATTCATTTGGACAACTTTAAAGGCGATTTTCTTAATATTTAGATTTTCTTGCACCCTCAGATTCCAGATTTTCAAATAGTTGTATCTCAGCCAAATATTGTCCTCCTAACAAACCATACATCAATGGAAAGCTTATTTATTCAGCTTTCAGATGATGAATAAATCTCAATTTTAAAAATTGAACCTTATGACTGCTTTCGTGCTCCAGGGTCACATATACTATCGTTTGAGGCAGGTAAGAGTATTTCTTGAAAGAAATTAATACTTTTATTCAATAAGGACACATTAAGTTGACAGTAAAGACTTTCATAATGTTACAAAAGATTTCTATCTCAAACAAATGCTGCTCATATAAACTTTCTATGCATTAATGTATCCTATAATATGGTTTCCACAAATGTATTGAGCAGCACAATAATCAGAAATGTTTCTTGAGCAGCAAATCAGCATATTAGAATGATTTCTGAAGATCATGAGACACTGAAGACAGGAGCAATGATGATGAAAATTCAGCTTTGATCACAGGAATAAATTACATTTTACAATATTCAAATAGAAAAGTTATTTTAAATCGTAATAATATTTTGCAATATTACTATTTTTTACTGTATTTTTTATTTAAAAAAATGTAGCTTTGGTGAGTGAGGAAAGATACTTTTTTAAAACTTTTTTTTTTTAGCACTTTTGCACTAATTTTTAGAGAATGGTTAAAAAATAAGGAAAAATAATTATGGGACATTTCTTAAGCAAGATTATTTAACAAACAAGTGTGTTAAAGGTAAAATAGTGAATGTTGGGCGTTCAATTCTGAAGAGTCTTTTCTGGACCTACCCATATAACACAACACAACTAACATAATCCTCTTCTTCTCTTTCAAACGTTTTCACAGGAAGCTGTAAAACCTGTTTACGGTGTCAGGTAACCGCTCACATCTCTTTCAGAAACACCACACACACACACACCTTTGAGGGACACCCAGTAGCTCTTCCACTTGCGGCGAGGGGCGGGCTCCACCTTCTTGTTTTTTTTATGCACCAGGAAGTTTTTGACAGCGAGGCGTCCAGCTTTGCGTACGGTTCCCTGCACGGCGGCCACGTTCAGCAGAGGGTCGGTGTGGTAAGCGGAGCTCAGGGTCACGCTGCTCTGCTCGTCGCTGAACGCTGAGCTTCTCTCCTCGGGAACCTCCAGCGGACTCACGTTCTGCTCCAGCTCCTGACGGAAGTTCTCATAGACCCCCTGACCAGACACACACAGGTCCAGCACGACTGTTATCACGAAACTACATCACAAACTTACAAATAACATACACAACTCCTGTCTACCCCTTGTCTCATGGAAATAAAGTGCATTTGGTCATAGTTTGCTCTCTGGTCTCTTTTTCTACATAATTTACCATTCATCATTTAGAAGAAATAAAATAAAGAAATTAACTGTTACAGTGTTTGGTGCCTCTTGCATTTTATGAACAAAGATACTGTAAACTAAATATGTGACCCTGGACCACAAAACAAGTCTTAAGTGTCAATTTTTCGAAATAAATAAGAATGAATAAATAAGCTTTCCATTGATGAATGGTTTATTAGGATCGGACAATATTTGGCCGAGATACAACTATTTGAAAATCTGGAATCTGAGGGTGCAAAAAAATCAAAATACTGAGAAAATCATCTTTGAATTTGTCCAAATTAATTCTTAGCAATGCATATTACTAATCAAAAATTAAGTTTTGATATATTTACAGTAGGAAATTTCCAAAATATCTTCATGGAACATGATCTTTACTTAATATCCTAATGATTTTTGGCATAAAAGAAAAATCAATAGTTTTTTAGGCTATTGCTACAAATAAACCCCAGTGATTTAAGACTGGTTTTGTGCTCCAGGGTCACATATGGTAAAATAAACAAACAAAAAAAACAAACAAACAAGGGTAAGGTGTTAATTTTTTTTTTTTTTTTTTTTTAATTTTCTGCATTTTATTTGAGAGGGGTGGGGGGGTTATTGTATAGGTATGGTAAAATAAATATGAGAAATGTATTTATCAATCAATCAATAAAACAGTATTTTTATTTTTTATTTGCATATATTTAATTTTAATGAACATAATGTTGACATAATGTTGGCTATAATGGCATATTAAAATAAAACATTAAAATAAAATCATATAAAAAATTTATTAGATACAATATTTTTCAAAATATTGTTTTATTTTTTACACTTTATATTTTTTCTTTTATATTATCTATTTATTTACCCCATCAAGAAATACAAAAAAAGGAAGGATTTATCAAAAGAAAAACACTGCAGGTTGCTGTTTTTATAACATCATGCCATTTCTTAAAAACCATCAACTCTTTTTCTTTTCATTTTTGCATTTTTCCTTTTTTAGATAACATTAATATTCTGACATGCCATACTTCATTATTTATTCCATGTATAAATATTTTAAGTTTTCATTTGCATATATTTTATTTTAATGAGCATTACTCAGAATGTTTCCCACTGATGTTGTGGCATGAAGTTCACTTGGCCAGAATGTTCATGCACTGATGTGTTCATATATCTGATTTGACTGTATGTCTACTGATGTCTGAATGGAACATATTATAAACTAGGAACTGAAGAAACAGCAGGAATAAATCACCCTGCCCACCTGTGTGCCATCTGAGGGTCCCGCTCCAGCCCCGCTGCTGCTCCCACTGTCGCTCCCTGCGAAGGCGCCCCCTGCTGACGTGGAGTAAGCGGAGAAAGACACAGACATGGTCTTATAGCGTCGAGCGTGGTGCTGAGACGCCTCGCTGTCCCCCGTCAGCCCATCAATACCGCTGTCCTCATAATCACTGCCGTCTCCCGCTGTGACATCCTGAACATGAAATAAATACATAAAAAAATAAACATTTACCATGATAACTTGTGATAATGGGATAATGATTTCATTTACATCATTTTATAGGTATAAATGTAAATTTAAGTTACAGTAAATTAGAGTAATTTCTAGCCACAGAAACAGAAGTCTGACTCTAGGATCTGGATCATCCGAGAGAGAGCTGGAAAATACAGCCACCACATATGGACTTGGACAGTGTGACAGACCACTACCCACAATGCACTATGACTGTCAACACACGTCACAGAGATTGACAGCTACTGTGGTGGTACTATAGTATGGTAATATTAGTACCATGGTACTTTGATATAGCATAGCATTTACAAATTACTTAATAAAATATCCTTAAATTAAAATTCTAGCACCTTGGTGCATGTTCTTCTAACCATGGTAGTATAATAATTTTAACAAATTATTTTATCTACCAAAACACCATTATATTTCTATAATTTTAAATATTTTTATACTGTATATGTACAAAATAGAAATGCCATCACATTTTTAAATAAATGATTGGGAATTTTTATGTTATCTATATAAAAACAAATAAAATACCATACCAATGCTATAAAAATATATAAAATAAATGTCATTTTGTACATTTTTTGTTTATTTTATCTGCTGAAAAAGAAAATATAAATGGCATTCTATTTTTATACTTTATAATGTTTATAACAGAATAATTTTATATTATTTGATTTTTACATATATATAAATATAAATAAATATCATTACATTTTTTATATAATTTTTGGCATTTTTTTATCGTATCTATAAAAAATGTAAAATATAAATACCATTATATTTTATAACTATTTGGTTTTTTTTATATATATATTTTATTTATAAAAATATAAAATACCATTATATTTTATAACTATTTGGTTTTTTTAATATACGTTTTATTTATAAAAATATAAAATACCATTATATTTTTTTAGTTAACACCAACAGCTGACTGGGATGAGTGTCTTGTGTAATCATATTACTGTCTGGTGGGAAACAACAGTGGAGTCTGTGTGAACTCGCACACAAATGACTCATTCATATGTACAGTCTCTCTACAGGAGGAGATTCAGAGGATTCTGGGGGATTAACCGCAGTCAACATTCATAGCAAGACTAAAATTCCCTGGTCTACACCTACACTAACACAACATTACACTCACATTCTTACTGCACACCTACGGGCGTTTACACTGACACTCAATGACTCCAGTCATTCAAACAAAGCCATTCACTTTCAACGAGAGCCGCTGATCACAAGAGTGAGTAGCCTCAAAGTTCACTTCCAACAGTGCAGATATTCAAACTCATGTTTATCAAGCAGAAAAGGCTACTAGCATTTTTAACCGCTGACTGTGTGAACAGAATATTTTTACACTATTTTATTTTGAAGTAGTTCAATTACAAGGACCCTACCATTTCAAAAGTACTTAGCTACACTACACTTTACTGACACCTGAAACCTTTTCCAGTTTGTGTTTTGATTCATTTAACTACACTGAATATCCCAGACAGCTGGTCTAACAAAAATATTAATAATATTTCATATTTTTAAAGATAGAATATATAATAATAAAAATAATAATATTATAAATTTTTTAATATATATTTTTTAGATATTATATAGATAATATATATAAAGATAATATTATGATTTTTATTTTTTTATTTTTTAGATTTTATAGATAGTATATAGAAAAACATATATATATATATATATATATGTATGTTTTCATAGATATAAAAATATATATGAAAAAAAAAAAAATATATATATAATGGTAGTTATATTGTATATTTTTTATAGTTATATTTGTTTATTTTTTTAGATTTGTATATTATTATGCCGGAAACATTTTGCACTTGCATATTCTTTTAACTTTTGCATTTTTTCTTGTGGCCTCGACTAAATGAAACTACACCAGCTTTTGCCTACATTTTTGTGTGCAGATCCTTTTTTCCTGTTTTGCATTTGGTTTGGATCTAAGGAAAAATATATATATATATATATATATAGCCTGAATGCACTGTAAGTCACTTTGGATAAAAGCATCTGCTAAATGCATAAAATGTAAAATGTAAATCTACACACCTGGACAATCCGTCTACATTTTTGCATGGACTGTATTCGGTGCTACTTTATTCATCACACATTATTAATATTTTTTAACAAATATAAAAATGCAAATGCAAAATAAATATAAAAAAATATAATGCCATTTTAAATTAATTTTTTTAGATTAAATATTAAAAAATACAAAAATATAATGATATTTATAAATGTTGTGAAATATAACAGTATTACAGCTAACCAGAATGTATTTGTTGTTTGATATTGGAGTAGTGACCAATAAGATTAACCGTGGGTGGGGCTACCCAATCCAAACTCACCTGTATGGTTTGTGCCCGCCTCCCTTGCATAACTCCTTGATGATTGGTCGGTCCCTCCGACAGACAGTGAGATCGGCGGCAGGGCAGTGTATACGCGCTGTATGCGGCTCCGTCATCCTCACAGGGCGAGATCATCTTATCCTCGTCACCTTCTCTGCTTGTGCCGCCGCCCTTGTGCCATTTGGCATAGCGTCCGTGTGTGGGCCTGCAGGCGGGGCTCTTCGGTCCGTAGAGTTCGTCTAAAGAATTGGCTCGGTTTGAGTCCAGCAGCTCCTGAGCGGGCGACTGTAAACGGGTTTCACAGTCGTCCGGCGTGTCTCCGATCTCCTCCGTGCTGGTCAGGTGCTCCTGGCTCAGGTCGGATAAGGACACCTCCAGCGAGTCTTCCCTCCACATGTCCGCAGACTTAGAGCGCTTCTTTTTAAAGCTGGATGCCTCTTGGGAACTGTCCCGCGTGCATTGGACGAGTGTCGTGTCCTCTGGTGGCTCGATGTCGTCCTGCGTGGCTTGTTTGGCGGTGGCGGCGGGCGAATGGGCCGGATGGTTGTGGAAGGACATGGGTCGGAGATTCATGGCCACACGGTCCACCCAAATGGGGCCGCTGAAGTTGGGCAGCATGTCCGAGTCGTTGAAGGGCTCCAGGCCGTGGTCGGCCAGCGACTGCGGGATGCTGGGAGTGCTGCTGGAGCGCGTGCTGGTCTCAGAGTTGCGATGCTCCGGTTTTCCGGACGGTGTTCGGCGGGAACAGTACGTCTGCTTGCTGGACAGGCGGAGCGAGCGGGACATGTGCTTACGGGAGAGGTGGCGCTGGCCGTCTCCATAGTAACCATGGCCGCCACTATGACTTTCTGTGTTACCCATGGCTCAGTATCTGCAGCAGACAGAGAAAACACAGAGGTCATGCAACTAAATATAACTGACCCATTAAGATTTTTTGCACTGTGTTATTATTTGAATGACAACTATTTATGCATTTATTTATTATTTTTTAACACCATGTCATACAATTAAAGATCAAAAACAAAATGACAATTAAAGATAATTTGCACAGTAGAGTCTGATTAAGGAACGGATGACTCATAAGCTCACTGGTTTATTTTAGTGCATCATTAAATGGCAATGTGCAGTTAAAGATAAAGATTATCAAGTCTGAAAGTATTATTTATAATACTTTATAAATTATAAATTTATAATTTATGATACTTATATGAAAATATGAATTAAATATGTAACAAAAAATTTTAAGTATATAATTAAGGTCAGTTATTTGACTGCATTTATGCTGCAAAAATTTAGTTTTGCATGAACTGTTTACATGTATTAATTATTAAAATTATTACTTAAAGTGTACTATATTATTTAATATCATATATATTATATAAAAATACATATTATTTATTCAAATTTATTAAAAGTATTTAAATATTAAAAATCTATACTAAATTTATACTAAAAACAAATTACTTTTATATTAAAAATATACATTTCACATACAAAATAAATTTTCATATAAAATAATAAATTTATATAATAAATGTTTACACACACACACACACACACACATACATAGATAGATAGATAGATAGATAGATAGATAGATAGATAGATAGATAGATAGATAGATAGATAGATAGATAGATTGATAGATAGATTGATAGAAAGCACACCCAGGTGGTGATGCATATAATGGTGATGAGTATAAAACAATAATAATAATAAAAATAATAATAAATAAATTAAAAAAAATTAAGCAAAATGTTTTATATATATAAATATAAATATTTATTTAAGTTTACTCTTAGAATTATCCAGTAAGCTTCGACATAATACAACACATTTCCAAAAATATATATATATATTTTTTTTTTAATTCATTCTTAGTGAGATCATATTCACTCCAAATGAGTTTCACACATGAATTGGCATAACACCATCAATTAAGTCTGACAGGTACAGCATGACTGTTTCTGACATTACCTGCGGTGTGCCAATGACATCACAGTCATGATAGATTTCACTCTGCATACATCAGCACCTACCACCATACCGTTCGTGGCGTTACGGGTGACGTCCAAAATCTAAAAAAGAGAACGCAAGAGAGTTATAAATTACTAGTCCAAAGAATCCAAACACAGCAGTTTCTGAGGCAGTATGAGGGGTCGAGCTGTTGTGGGATAAAATTAGACTAACCCCGGAGAAATACGACAGAATTAGAACTGAAAGAGGGATTGAAGAGATTCGCCGCTGTGGTTGGAGACCACACATGTTCAGGCGCTCTGGACGGCTTCAACAAACGCAAGATGACGGACTTCACTCTGAGCCGCAACATGAGAGGCTGTGCGTGTGTGGTCGCAGATATATCAACCCGCGGTTACTGCTGCTTCCAATAAACGCCTGCATGAATGGAAATATATACACAATGAAATCCAAAAGACACATTTTTCATACGATACGAGAGAGAGGTCGGTTGGCACACGCTGTAGAGTTTACTTATGAATAGCATACTCGCTAGCAAAATGATTCAACTACAAACAAACACCCCAAACATTTACATGCTGAAGATAAACTTGCACTAATTTTCCTGACACATACTGATCCGGTGGCATTAGATTCGTATTGAACACAAAGAACTCACTCCACTGAGATTAGTTTCATGATTATTCTGAAGTTACAAACCTATTCATGCAGGATTTTCCCAATGGACCCCCTCATAGCAAGAGTGAAAATTCACCCAGTGATGACTAAGCATTATTGCACACGTTGATTTGGCAAAAAAACAAAACCCACCAGAAGCAACGTGAACCACCAACAAAAATGAATAATATCACCAGCTCAAGGTCAATGTGGAATTGCAGTTCCAGTCACATGATTTAAAGGAATTGTTCACCTAAAAATAAGCATTTGCTGAAACTGTATTCACGCCCAGCAGGCCATCCAAGATGAAAACAGATTTGGAGAAATGTAGCATTACGTCACTTGCTCACAAAAGAATCCTCTGCAGTGAATGGGTGCCGTCAGAATGAGAGTCCAAACAGCTGATAAAAACATCACAATAATCCACACCACTCCAGTCCATCTTGTGAAGTGAAATGCTGTGTGTTTGTATGAAACAAATCCATTATTAGATCGTTTTTAACTTTAAACCATTGCTTTGGGCTAAAATATGAGTTGTATATACATAATATTAACTTCTCTAGGGAAAAGTTGTCTCATCTGAATCAGGAGAGAAATATGCACAGATCAAGCCCTGTTTACAAGCCTAAATAGTCCAAAACAGCTCTAAACAAATATGTTGGTGGATTTTGATGTGAGAGGACAACAGGGGATGGACTTTTTCACTTTAAGAAATATTATTATGATTATGATTATTATTGATAATTCACAATTTGGCCAGAAGTGATGTTTGAAAGTTGAGAAGCCCTAATGATGGATTTGTTTTTTCACAAACACACAGCTTTTAGCTTCACAAGATGTTAATTGATAGACTGGAGTGGTGTGGATTACTTGTGGATTATTATGATGCATTTATTTGGACTCTCATTCTGACGGCACCCATTCACTGCAGAGGATACATCAGTAAGCAATTGACGGAATGCTACATTTCTCCAAATCTGATAAAGAAACAAGCTCATCTACATCTTGGATTGCCTGATGGTGAGTAAATCTTCAGCAAATTTTCATGTTTGGATTAATCAAAATATATCTTATTCTGTATTGCATAGAAGAAAGAAAGTCATTCAGAATTGGAGCAGGAACCAGAGGCATCATCTTGGAGCCGTTTCACATTCTTCATTCTCTCAGAGTGGGATCTCTGTCTGTCCTGAGTAAAGCAACCGGAGCAGATCTGAGGTCAGTGTGTAGCGGAGCTGAGAGATGGTAGTAAAGGCTCATGACAGGGCTGATAACTCAACCGCAAACAGCAGCAAAACATCAGGACCGGGACGCTGAGTTCTTGTTTGGCACATAAAGTGCAGAGAAGCTGACAAGACATCTGAGCAAGGCGGAAACAAAACAGGACAACAAGTATTTGATTCGCATGTGTGCTTCTGTGTCTCATTTCTCTCACTCTCAGCCAGTCTGTGTTAAAAAACTGAACATAACAATAATATAGGTAAATTTATATGAAAAGTAACACAAATATGCTACATGTATACTCTTAAAACAATCTTTAATATATTGTAAAATAATCATTTTCAGGAAAATTATTCTCATTTTATGGATGTTTATATATGAAAGCATATAGCCTCCTACCTATTTACCATTCTCACAGACCTTAGGTCTTGTTTGTACACTGACCTTTTGTGTGGCGAGTCAAGAAATATGTCAGAAAAATTCCATCCTGCTGCACGATGGCGCAAAACTCCATGAAACGCAAACACAAAAATTCTCCCGTGTCTCCGTGGAAACCAGGCCAGCTCTTCACAGATGGAGCGGGGTCTACACACTAGCGTAAACCATCAGGATAACACCAAAATAGAAAGCACTTCAGCACAGGGCCAGCAACATCCCCAATGCTCGATCAAAGTTCTCACACTACAGCAGCTAAGAGCAAGTGCTCATGGGTAAAAGCATGTGAGTTCAGGACATCAGCTCGATGTGCCCACAGGCCTCAGGCTGTGTTCTAAAGAGCTGTCGACATAATCTGCCCCATATAGTAATAAACAAATCTGAAAAGGTTACAAAATGATCTTCCACCATCATGAAATCTACTTTGCTTGAAAAAAAGAAGAAGAAAAGACTCTGCATGCATAAAATATAGTTAAATATGACTAGAACAAAAGAACGATAGAACGATAGAACGATAGATAGATAGATAGATAGATAGATAGATAGATAGATAGAACGATAGAACGATAGATAGAAAGAGATAGAACGACAGAACGAAAGATAGATGGACAGACAGATAGATAGAACCAAAGAATGACAGATAGATAGATAGATAGATAGATAGATAGATAGAACGATAGATAGATAGAACGATAGATAGATAGATAGATAGATAGAACGACAGATGATAGAACCGATAGATAGATAGATAGATAGATAGATAGATAGATAGATAGATAGATAGATAGATAGATAGATAGATAGATAGATGCAGGTAGAATGATAGATAAATAGATAGATAGATAGATAGATAGACCAAAGAATGAAAGATAGATAGAACAGAACCAAATAGATAGATAGATAGATAGAATAGATACAATAGATAGATAGATAGAATAAAAGAATTAAAGATAGATAGATACAACAGAACCCAATAGATAGAACGAAAGATAGATAGATGATAGATAGATACAATAGATAGATACGAGATAGATAGATAGATAGATAGATAGATTGATAGACAGACAGATAGATATATAGATAGATAGATAGATAGATAGATAGATAGATAGATAGAACCAAAGAATTAAAGATAGATAGAACAACAGAACAATAGATAGAACGAAAGATAGATAGATAGATAGATAGATAGATAGATAGATAGATAGATAGATAGATAGATAGATAGATAGATAGATAGATAGATAGATAGATAGATAGATAGATAGATAGAGATAGAACGACAGAACGAAAGATAGATGGACAGACATAGATAGATAGAACCAAAGAATGATAGATAGATAGATAGATAGATAGATAGATAGATAGATAGATAGATAGATAGATAGATAGATAGATAGATAGATAGATAGAACCAAAGAATGACAGATAGATAGATAGATAGATAGATAGAGATAGATAGATAGATAGATAGATAGATAGATAGATAGATAGAACAGTAGTTGATAGATAGATAGATAGATAGATAGATAGATAGATAGATAGATAGATAGATAGATAGATAGATAGATGGATAGATGGATAGATGGATAGATAGATGAAATGAAAGAATGACAGATAGATAGATAGATAGATAGATAGATAGATAGATAGATAGATAGATAGATAGATAGATAGATAGATAGATAGATAGATAGATAGATAGATTCAGACTCTTCTCTAAGTGAAGACATAAAGCATCCCATAAGCCTGTTTAGCTGTAACTAATGGTGTGTCGTGTCAAAGCACAAATCAAAACACAGAAGCTCCTCCGACTGGGAAAATAACCACTCTATATCACGAGGCCATCAGGACACGTCACATTCACCCTCTCTCCAGCGGGAACGGTCCGGCACGAGCCGCTCACAGAAGAGCTGATGGATGCTGAAGAAGAGAGGAGGAACAGCTCTATATCTGTCATTCTGCCTGATGTTTATCAGCTTCAATTCTCAACCAATCTCATTTCTGCTTGTTTAATTTATCAGCAGTATTTGCTAAGTCAAGCACTACTATTACTCGTGCATACACCCACTACAGGGTTAGTGATTTGAACAGAGACTCTAGAAACTTCAAAACAACATTCAGAACAACCTGAACATCCATGCATTGTGTTGTCAACTCTTGCATGAGCAAACAGCACTAGTGTTTCATAAAATATAAATGTTTTTAACTGGCCTCAGGCTAACTTCTGGCCTTCTCATTTATCTGCCACCAAACAAAGGTTAAAGAGAGCAGCAAACTCAAACCACACTCATTTAAATTCAAAGCATGCTTGTTTTATCAGTTTCTATGTGTTATTGAGATGAGCGCCGGTGTGAATATCCTCTCAGTGAATAAAGGCCTGCTTTAGCTGATATGATCTCTGGCAGAGAGCAAAAACAGTGTGGCGTCAGACAGAGTTGTTTATCAAATCCAGTGATGACGTCAGGCAAATACCCGACAGCTGTAAACATCCCGTCAGCCCAAATCGCCATTCATGGAGGTGTGCAAACAAACACACCCAGGGGCTCCATCACGCGATCCAGAAACCCACTTCACAGCTCTGCGTGTTTACCTGCAAGTCTCCCAAAAATGTGACAGGTGCCTTTGCAGTCCTTTGTTATTAGTGTCCCCTGATCGCACATACCATGACCTGTCGAGACAGGAGAAGAGCGGTCTGAGAGCTGCCCACCGATGGCTGAAAGTCAAGATGCGAAGGGGTGTAAACAGCACTTTTTGCCCCAAAGCTCAACCTGTAGTGCATTTCTCAGCATGAGAGCTTGGGAACGCTCAGAGGCAGCTGGAAACAAAACCTAAAATTCATCAACAGCTGCAGGCTGGAAAAGAAGGAACGTTTCCTGCCAAGAAAATCAGCGAGGGCCCATTTGTGATGTTCATGCTGGGTAATTAATTCACAGCACTTTATCGAAGTACAACAATCACTAGCATTCTGGACTATACAAGACAGCAACTCCACAACTAAATAATGTATAAACCACACGAAATTAATCTAAATGCAAGTCTGACTAGTCTGACTGAAGTCTGAATGAAAATTGTCATTATTTACTCATCCCCAAGTTATTTAGCTGAAAGCATGTATTTGTTCTGCAAAACACAAAAATATATATTTTGAAGAATAAAGGTAACTAAGCAGTTCCAATGTATTTTTGGCCATATACTGGAAGTGAATGGGAACCCAAAGTTTCTGTCTTCTGTGGAACATAAAAGAAGATATTATGAATAATATTGGCAACTAAACAGTTTGGGTTCCCATTGACTTCAGCTGCATATTTGTCCATATAATAGAAGTCAATGGGAAACCCAATCTTTCTTTGTTCTGTGGAACATAAAAGAAGATAAGTAGCAGAAATTAATGCAAACCCAAACTTTCTTCTGTGGAATATTTTGAAGAATGTTGGCAAACAAACTTTTGGGTTCCCAATGACTTCCATTATATGGACAAAAAATAAATAAAAATCAGTGGAAGTCAATGGGAACCCAAACTGTTTGGTTACCAACATTCTTCAAAATATTCCACAGAGGAAAGTTTGGGTTCCCATTGATTTCCATTTTATGGACAAAAAATACAATGGAAATGAATGGGAACTGAAACTGTTTACTGTTTGGTTACCAACATCTTCAAATATTTTTCATATTCCACATAATACATACAGGTTTGGAACTACACGAGAGAAAACAATGACACAATTTTCATTATTGGATGGACTGTATCTTTAAGATTGCTGTTGCTCAACAAAATTTCACGTCATTTCAAAAGGAATCCACATGATCTGAAGTTCCATATGAATTTCATTGAATTTGCGCATGTTAAAGCTGGTCATGTAAATCTGCCACTTTGACCAAATTAAAGCTGTTTGGTGGCACTTTATCCATCGCTAAACTATTAAAAATGGACCTTTTTTGCAGGCAAAACTTTGCTGCAATTTCACTAATGTGACCGTTCCCTGAAAAAACCTTAAATGGAATCGCCTGTTATTTAGTTATTTAAGTACCAGGATAGGCATGACGTTTTTGTGACATGCTCCAGGGGTGATCCTCTTTTATGAGATGTTTTTAAGAGCGTGATATTGGACATGGTCTGAAAACAAGCCACTCTGGTAATACCCACAATGCATCTGGAGAACAGAATGAGCAATACGTGTGTACATTCACCATTTGAGCTCTGCCAATCATATTTCTATTACACTGGACAAACAAGTTTCTATGTCTTCAGCCACTGATGTTATTTCCAAATTTCCCATGACTATTTTGTATCACAAACAATCAAAACACTAAACATCTTTGGGCATTTCTATAATTTTCTATCGTTCTTATTCAGGATTACCCATCGTGTTTCCATTGCAGTGCTGTTTTAGTGTTTGTTTTTCTCATTTAGGGACCGTAGAAACGTTTAATTGAGAAACGCTGCGAGGGGCATTCAGCGCTAATGAAAACAGCACAAATTTACCATCTGTCTGAAAGAGACTCCGAATGCAACATAAAACACAGCCGGCGTAATGAGGTTCAGAAATATAAGAACATTTTATGATTTTAAAGTATGTGCCTTTGGCAAAACTGTGCAGGGAGGTCACTGTGGTGTGATGAATGATTGACAGGTCTTTCAGTGGATACCCTCGAGTGACAGGTCGACTCAATATCGAGACAAACAGAAAACCTGAGAGACAACCAAATGAGCTCTTTCTGTTCTAGCAATTATGCCTGCGTTTCTGCTCAGAACAAACAAACTGCAAAGCAGAAAAAAACATAGAAAGGATTCAACAAAATAGTGTCAAACAGACCTCAAATTAAATGTTTTTTGGTATCAAAAATGCCATAAACAGCTTTATATCAGTGTTTTTTAAAAGTACAGGCACATCTCTGTGCCACCAAATTAAATTTCAAATAAGTTCTTCCATTCAGTGTTATTGTTAACTAAAATTCTAAATAAAACTGCACTGTAAAAAATTAAATAAAAAAGGAAACTGTACTGTAATTTTCTGCTAGGACATTTTTCATTCATTTTACAGACATTTCCGTTAACTCTAAAACAATGCAATGCAGTCCAACATTCAAAATATAGATAAAACACCTGTTAAAAAAAACTAAATAAATAATAAACAATCAATGTGGAAATTTATTAATGCAGTACATTGTGCCCTGTTTTTACAGATTTCAGAATGTGAAAAAATATGTAAACATTAGATGAAAAATTTAAAAATGAAAAAACTTAGAAATGCTGCATGTTTTTAGTAAAACTTCAAAAAACAGAAATACTGCCTTAGCAAGTTGAAGTTGCTAAACTAAAATAAAAATAAACTATAACTAAACAGACAAAGAACTAACAAAAATGTATAAGCAATTTAAGTAACAAAATTACTAAAACAAACTAAAATTAAAATTGAAAATTAAATAATTAAGAAATAAATAAATGCCAGTTAAAAAATATTAATAAATACTATAATACTACATAATACTAAAATAACACAGCTTTCTATTGGTGGTGGGGGGGGGGGGGGCATGCCCCCAAACGCACACCATTTGCTAAGTAATGGCAAACATTAAAGGGGTCATATGATGCGATGTCAAATTTTCCTTTCTCTTCGGAGTGTTACAAGCTCTTGGTGAAGAAGATCTGTGAAGCTGCAAAGACTAAAGTCTCAAATCCAAAGAGATATCCTTTATAAAAGTTAAGAGTCAAGCACTCCTACCTAAACGGCTCATTCTGACACGCCCCCACATCTCTATGTCACTATGTGGGAAGATTTGCATAATGCCTTGCATATGTTGATGTTAAAGAAGGAGGTGTGGTTTTTATTTTTTTTTTGTTTTTGCTGTTTTGGTGTTGGCGGCGATGTCGTGTATTGTATCTGTGTGTTTCACTGTGAAATCAAAACTACTTTGTTTGGCCTTCCAAAAGAGGATGATATCCGCTCACTCAAGGCTGCGGTGTGTGACGCTGTTTCATTTGAGAAAGTGAAACTACTTTGTTTTTGCCTTCCAAAAGAAAACACGACTAGAAATCATGTTTATGTCACGTTTATAATGGGTTTTATGTTTATGTCTCGTCGCTCCGGCCGGACAAGGCATCACAATATGTTAAGAGGCGTAACATTTCCATCACGCGCTTGAGGTATTCGGCCAATCACAATGCGCTGGATAACTGGCCAATCACAGCACACCTCGCTTTTCAGAAGGCGGGGCATAAAGGAGAAACAATAATGTACAGTATGTGGAATATAATGTGTTTTTTTTAACCTTAAACCGCATAAACACATTTCATTACACCAAATACACCAAATAATGTTCTTTTAGCAGCATCATATGACCCCTTTAAAAACATAATTGACATTAACAAAAACAACTGCTATAAAATTAAATGATAATAAACATATCAAAGTGAACGCTAATTTGACACTAATCTTTACTGCGTAACCACAGTAACTGGTCGTATATTTCACTATCCACTAAATCTTTTGATGCTCCTAAAATTGCCCCCGAATTTCCTGAGTTCCTCTCGGTTAGAGAGAATGCAGCATCCTGCCCTAATCTAGCGGCTTTGAAGCCCCTGAACGACGTGCTGATAGGAGGTGCAGGCATTCCTCGGCACCTCCTCAGGGACATTTGCTGATGATCCCCTGCCCCCGGGCTTCAATAGGTGGAAGGGCTGTACGGATGGGGGATGGGAGGTGGAGGAGTCGTACCTGACACCCCGACAACACCCACCCGAGCATGAAAGAAAGAACTTCAGAATACAACACTACTCTTTGCTTACTTGCAAACACAGTTTTTGCTTGAGGAAATGATAATCTAGTTTACTTTGACAATACTTTTTAGGGACACTTAAAAATACTAGACCAAATCTGAAAAAAAAAAAGCTGAAATGAAAGTTTACATTAAAAAATATAAATGTTGCCTTGGGAGCTAACTCTAAAATCACTTAAAACAACAATGTTGCCTTGGCAAAAACTAAAATAAAAATAATAATGCTTAACTAAATAAAAAAAAAAAAAAAAATGCAAATACTTAAAAAAGGGTACACTTAAAATACACATTATACATAACAGCAAATCTGAAAAGTGCTGCTTGAAATGAAATCTAAATATTAACTGAAAAACTTAAAAAAGGAAAATGTTGCCTTGGCAACTAAACAAAAATATTTATTTATTTAAAAAAAAAAAACCTAACAAAATGACAAAAGCACAAGAAAATTACTTAAACTGCAGTTAAAATGACAACTTAAAATATATACAAATCTAGTTCACTTTGACTTTACCTTTTAGGGACACTTACATAACCAACTAAACCAAATATGAAAAAAAAAAATATAAATATATTTTTCTTTTTGACTAGCTAAAATTATGAAAAATATAAATTTTAGATGTTAGATTTGAAAAAAAAAAATTTTAAAATGTTTTAAGTTGGAAATAAATGTAAAATCAAGAAAAAAAAATTATATATATATAAAACTTTGTTAATTTTTAGGGACACAAAAATACTATATAATTAGCTAAAGCGAAGCTAAAATGTTAATATTGATGTTTTATGATTGCCATCATTACTAATAAGGCTAAAAAGATAAGAAATAATCAAAAAAACAAGTCTCTTATATTTAGTAAAGCACACAAGACTTAACAACATCTATGTTCCAGGATGCTAGAGGGTCAACCAACCAGTCCACGTTGTTCACTTGTGCCTTTAGGAAGCAAACGAAAGAAGATTCTCAAGCACAGAGGAAGAGTGAGGTCACATGACCTTTAAGACAATCTGCATGTAAAAACATCGCTCTGTGTCTATTAGCATTAGCAATAATTACTGTAAGGACTTAACGGCTCTGTGCTACATGTTTGCACATGAAATGGGCCACAGTGTGATGATTTTGACTTGTCAGTGGCTAATACCAAAGGGGGAGGGGCAAGCTACTAGACTAACAGTATGGCATCACCATGATACTTTGATATTTTCAATATTAAATATTGGTATCAAATCCTTATTATAACTATAGTGGTGAAACTAAATGCTAAACACAAATAGGTTTTTTGAGTTTTGACAAAATTTCAGTGGACTCTATAATACTGATTTTACTTATAAGCAGCTGGGAAAACCTATTTTAATTGATACACATGTTCCTGGCAAAAGTGACGTCATTTACAAATGCAAACTTCTCTGCTGTTTGTGTTGGTTCAGATGTTTTCTGCACTTCCACCTGTTGTTTCTGGAGAGCGTGTGAAGCGTAAACACCTCTGGAGAGCCGTCAGATGAGCACGTCTGCATCAGTTCACACCAGACTGAACGTGTCAAGCATAAACAATGGCTCGGTTTGCTACAATGGTTTGAAGTGCTACAAGCTTGCTTAAGATAACAATGTGTACAATGTGCAGTGCTTTTTTAAACATTATGGATTGAGTTGAAGTTTCTATGAGTTAACTACTGTGTTTATTATGGCTGTTGATTTAACATTGATTAACTGTGGAAAAAATAGGACGTTAAATGATTAATGCATTTAAAGCATATTATAGTCACAATACAGTATTGTTTCAATTTCGCAAACAAAAATAGTTCCAAACAAAGTCACAGCAGTGTTTCTTTACTGAATAAATCCACGTTTTTTGAACAAATCAAGTGAGCCAATTATTCAATGCCACAGACACCTATTTATAAAGACACATGCTTCGTTTCTTAATGAATGAACTGTTTGAACAAATCAGTTGAATGAATGAGTCAATGACTTGCTCATTAAAAAAAGACTTGCTGCCACCTACTGGTGGTTTTAGTTTCATATTCTGAGCATCATTTCATTTTTTAATCATATTTAAAAATCCTATTTAAAAAAATAAATAAAACCTATTACTGTCATAGCATTATTTATGCAATTCTAATTGCACTGTAAATGCAATGCCACCTGTGTAAATATAACTAAATGCCACTTCATGCGCAGACTCTGAAAACAAAATGGCCACACTGTAAGTTTAAAAGGTAATAAATTATATGTTGAGTCAAAATAATTCTTTCTAAAGCTACTCTTTTGTCTCGTCTATTCAATGCTTTACTCATTTAACACAATGACTATAAAATTATCTTTTGGGGGCTAATTTCTCAACCCAAATTAATGTGTTATTTCGTTTTTTATCTAATTAATTAAATTATGTGCCAATCAATTTAAATAAATTAATCAGCACATCATTTAACTAATTAGATTAATTCATTTTAATCACTCGGCAGCCCTAGTTTTTATATTGTAATTCTTTTTTTTTTTCAGTAATAAATTAGCACATATACACACTAAATCCAAACCAACAAACAGTATTTTCTCAATCACACTGAGGACGATTAAAGCACATCGGAGGACAGACCAACAAACTTTTCCGGCTCAGAGAAGTATTTTCTGAAGGACAAGTGATGGCATGTGTTGCTCTGATTAGCCCCAGTGTGATACGCCGAGAACAGATTAACCAAATCCAGTTTCCAGAAAATCTCTCCTGCACATTATCTGAGTTTTTCCCCTGTGGAAGCCTCTGCCGAACCCTGGGGTCTCTCCTCCCACCCCTCGTCCCCGTGCCGTGCAGCCGAGCGTAGCCAGACGGGATTCAGACACACATGACTACACAAAGCCGCGTTGAAATGAGTTTACTCGCTCTGAGCTCCGATCACAGGCCTTTAATTTCCACCCGGCTCCAGTACAATAACGCCCCTGTTTCCCTCTCTGTGCCACGATGGAGCTGGAAGATCAAGAACAAACTAACCGTGTGCACAGGTCTGTCGACCTAAACCACCTGTCTTAGGGTTTGACATCATAGATAACCACTTTAAAACAGCTGCCCTCAACCACAGAAATAACAACCCTACAATTAAATCACTCATCAAAACGCAGGGCGGAACCGGTAAGATTGGTGTTTTTGATGCATTCTGGGTAAACGGAATTATAGGCCACATTAAGAGGAACAGGAAGCCAATGAGACAAAACCAAGTGAGCTGCTTACCTAGACAGTATCTCTAAGGCATTTTACGTTAGTATACACCATCAAAATAAAAGATATAGCCAGATCATCATATGCATGCTTCGTGGAGAAGGCAATCCCATAATGCAGTACACAGAGAAAACAAATTTTTCCAATATAATATCGGAGTAAGAGAAATGTTAACTATAAAAATACTTATTTCATTAAGTACTGCAGAGTATTAATATAAAAGTTCAATAACAAATTGATTTCATATTTATTTCTTAAATTAAAATTTACTTGTAATTTGTAATTATCTGTAGTCAGGTCACTAGTGTGGAAAACTTGTGACTAATAAGTTAATTTCATATTTGTATTCTAATATGTGTATTAAAAATAATACATTTATAAAGAAATATATAAAATATTACATGCAATTATAAATAATAATAAAAAAAAACTACTGGAATAAATTGTAGTCAAGTCTCTATTGTAGTCACAAACCAGTGACAAATAAATGAATTTAATATTTTTATTCATAATAAAAAACAATAAGTTAATATAAAAGCATATATAAAAATTCTTAAATTAAATTATAAATAATAAAACTATTGGAATCTCTAGTGTAGTTATAAAAAAATAATATAATTATAATTATAATACATTTATTTCAAATTGCTATTTATAATAATAATATTGCATTTACAAAATATATACATATTAAAATATATAAATGATAAAAACTATTAAACACGTCTCTAGTGTAGTTATAAAAATGGACTAATGAATTAATTTCAAACTGCTATTCATAATAATAACGACACGTTTACAAAAATATTATTAAAATATTAAATTAAATTCTAAATAATAAAACAATGGAATAAACTACTTGAGTCTCTAGTATATAAAAAATGAATACATTTCATATAATAATATATTTTAGATTTCTATTTATAATAAAAACAATACATTTATAGAAAAGTATATAAATACTACTAAATAAAATAATAACCAACTTTTGAAATCAGTCACTTACAGTATGTTTTCATTTGCATTAAGATGCTCTCAAGATGCTAAGATCTGGTTTATGAAACAAAACTAGACCACGGCATCTTGACATGAAAGTTGAGAAGCATACAGATAAAAGGGATTCCCCGTGTTTAAACACTACTATCACTCACCATACAATCACAGCAGCTAGTGTGAACACAGCACTCTATCCTGTTGACAGGGAAGTATTCCTGCTATGGATCAAAAGTCATAAAACTCTGAAGGATCTGTTTGGAAAACAATGCATAAGTGCAAGACGAGATACTATCTCATGCTTACGACATGTTTGATTCCCTCTAACCCTCCCAAAACCAATCCAGGAGAGTTAATTAACAACGCTGATACAGGAAACACAACCCAGAGGCAATGACCACATCAAAGCACAATGAAAGTGATCTGTATTTATGAAAATCACGTTCTAGCCTCATTTTTAATTATCAAAGTCAGTGTGTCCCCCGAGTAAAGAAGGAAACTATTTCAATCAATTACTTTCAAGGGAAGAAAAGGCTTGGGTCGGTATTAAACCTGTTTAGTTCTTCACTCGTGCAGAACTAAATAACAATTAAACCTTTGTTGGCTTGATTGCTGGTTCCCGTATGGAGATTATGAAAACTGAACTGCACTATGGTCAAAACAAAGTATTGGTGCCTCAAGGCTGATATTGTTTCTGCATTTTTTCAGAAATGAGCCTATTAAGTGCAAATATTTGCCCCAGGAACTGGTATTTAGGGGCATTTTTACCTTCAAAAGGTCATGTTGAATAACAACACACTAATAATTTTTGTAAAACACTTTAACTGAATAAATAAACGGACATTAATCTTCAATTTAAACACTTATGGCTTAAATGTGAAATCAAATCAACACGAAAAGTAGCTTATTACATACAACATTTCATGGCAGGTTCCCATTGTGATGCTATTGGGGCATGTTGTCACAGACATTCATTGTGTTTTCAATAACTGTGAATCTAAACTTCTGATCAATAACAGTGAAACTGTCTCTCAGAAACAGATTTTTGGGAATAAAATCTATAAACTAGAGTAAAAAAGTGTGACTAGCCAAGGTTTTCTCCATATGAAATGTTAAACAACAAGAATTGGCCAAACAGATTCTATTGGGGCATGTTGTCACAAAGGGTCACTGAGTTTTCATTCTATTGTGAATATAAACTGCTGATCAATAATGGTGAATAGTGTCTATCAGAATCAGATTTTTAAAAATAAACCAAGAAACTAAAGTAAAAAGTGTGACAACTAGCCCCGGTCTTCTGTACATTAAACATTAGACAAGAAGAATTGGCTATTGGGGCATGTTGTCACAAAGGGTCAACTTATTTTGAATGAACTGTGAATCTATACTCCTGATCAATAATAGTGAAACGGGGTTTTAAAACAAACCAAGAAACTAACGTAAAAATGAGACAACTAGCACCGGTCTTCTCTTTACGAAATGTTAGACTGCAAGAATTTGCAAAAGAGACCTTTTTGACACCACATTTTAGTCCCTTCTGGCCCAAATCTGACCTTGCTTGTGACTCAAAACTAGCTTTAAGTTTTTTCACACTCCATATGTGTTCTCTACTGGCTCTCGTATGATGCAATGCACTTCGCAGCTGCGTCCACCAGCTCTGACCTCCTGTCCTGCCTGACTGCGGATGGCTGATTCATTTCCATCTGTATACCAGCAGATGAGAGATTCCTTCTGTCTTTCAGCCTTTCCTTTTCTCAGGCCATTCAGAGTGAATGAATTCAGCCCGTCTAAAGTCCTTCACACCAGGACATGCTCAGAGGGGATTCTCCTTGACTCTGACTTACTCACACATTTGCAATTCATCATCTTCCTCACACGGCTACACAATAGCAGCAGCACAGGAGCTTTGTCATTCTAACGACACACGCATGGACTGTTTACGGCGTCTGACACCCGCAGAAAGCCTGGGTTTGCATGTCATTAACTACCAGTTCAATTAGCATTTAAGACCACGGGTGGAAGACAATAACAATGTTTTAAATGAGCTTTGTTCGTTCGGGATGTACCTTTTGATATGCAACAGGCAATTGGAAAAGCAGCATTATTAAGACATTCAGCTTTGCTAAAGGCAAAATAAAACTTATTTTGCAAACCACAATCCAAACATCACACATGCAAACTCATATCCCCAGCCAAACAAACTTCATTGGAATTTTTGTCATCATTTAGATCCAAATTGGAATTCCAACGTAGAATTCCAGCAACCAACAAGTATATCTTAAGAACAGATAGTTCACAAAAGGACTATTAGGTTCCCAATGGGATCCAATGTCAATGTAGAACATCACAAGGACTTTAAAGCAAATCTTTCAGGGTTTTAAAACTTCTACATCTTTCTTTATACTCTATTAGAAAGACATTATTAACATAATATACCAGCAAAGTTCTGATAAAGACTACACAATATGCAATATGACTCAACGGGGCTCAACTTACTTTTATGGTTATTCCCAAATACTGGATGAGGAAATTAAAATATATTTTATAGAGATAATTTGCACTGAATTTCTTTCTGAAATTATTTAAAATACAAGAATATTTGGGAAAAATGAACTAAACATATAAAAAAGAATGAACATTTTAAAATACATATTTTTTTAATATTAACACAATACATTTAAAAATATAATCAATTAAAAAAAAAACTCAAAAATGTTTAAAAAAATAATACATGAATATAATTCCCTTATATTGGCAGGCTGTGACTGTGGGGGACCCTGACACTAAAAAGAATTTAACAATAATGAAGGGAACATTTTTCTCAAACACAATCTTATGCAATTCTTTTATGATTTATTGCAAATGATGACTCATATTCCAACAGGAGTATCTGTATGACTACAGATATATCAGCTGTACATGAAACCTCAGTAACAACAAACCTAAAGTAGAGATGTATAAACTTATTAAACCATTGAAAGTGAACAAAACCACAAAAAAGACGTTAAGATCTGTGTTCAGTATACAATAACCAACAATAAGCATGTAAACATGTAATGGTTATTAATGTTTTGCCGATGCAAACCCTTGTTTACCCTGTCAATAAGCTTCTTTGAATATTCAGATAGAGCAAGTCAAAGAGAGACAGACAAAGTCAGACGTACGGACTGCGCTGTTCAGATGTGGGAAATCCTTTTTATCTGCTTTCTCTGCCTCTCGACAGATATCCAGAGTCTTTGAAGCCGTGAAACTGCAGCGCGTCTTCTACCGAAAAGCATCAACACAAACCCAAAGCCTGCCGCCACACATCAACAACCGCACAAACGTCTTACCTTCCCAGGGGGCGATCCTGTGACCCAATGACACGCGTCCTTTCTAAAATCTCATGTTTCCTGCAGCGCCGTCCACATTCCGTCTCCAACTCCACAACATACTGACGCCCACGTGAGTGGACGAGAACTGAAACAGCTTGGGATGGGGGCTGTGTCCATTCAGCGATCTCCCCCCTCTTCTCCTCCCTTCTCCCTTCTCCCACACTCTTTTTACCTCCTTCCCCTTCCCCCTTTCCTTCTGTCTCGGAATGACTTAGATTGGGAGCAGGAATGCGTGTGGTTCTGCTCCTTTTGGTCTGTCTGAACAATCTGGTATGACCCTGCGGAGAAACCCACCTCTCACAAGCACAGACTCCGCCCACTTCTCACACCTTTCCCACAGAGCTCCGCCCACCTCAGGGCAAATTCTCCCTCTGAAATAAAGTCTGCAAAATAAAGAGCGCATCCCACAAAAAAACATGTCTAGGGCACATTTAACCACAAAATCAAAAGAAAAATTTATTATATTTTTTATAAGCTTATTTTATGACCATGGTGCTTTTTTCCCATTACAATATTATTTTTTATATTTTTTGACTATTTAGCACATTTTCCTGCTCTCTTTTCAATCACCTGTCTCAACAGCTCTGGCATGACCCTGCAGAGAGCCTAAAAATTTACGAAAGTTTTCAGACCCACCACTCACAAGCACTGACTCCTCCCACTTTTCCACACCTTTATCACACAGCTCCGCCTACCTCAGGCAAGTTGTGCAAAATTCTCTAGCTGAAATAGTTTGCAAACTAAAGAGCGCATCCCACCAAAAAAAAAGTATATATAAAATAAATAAAATCTAGGGCACATTTAACCAAAAAACTATATATATATATTATATATAAAGCTTATTTTAAAACTATAAAGCTTATTTTAGGATCCTCCTCCCCCAGTTTTTTTTTTTCATTCATTTTTTTTTTCATTGCAATATAATTTTTTCTGACAATTAATCACATCTCCTTCCTATTCTTATTATTATCATGTGTCAGGACATGTTATTTATTTTCCCCCCCATTAATCTCAGTAGGGTACTATATTACTGAAATATATTTTTTATTATTTTTAAAATCAATATTATTTAAAGGTTTAATAAATGCTACAACAAATTTTATCATGATGCATAAATATTTTAAATAATATATTTTTTCTTTCACATAAAAGCAATGAAAATGTCATTTTATTGCATTGTGGCAAAGAGGATATGAGGGGAAAAATGTGCTTAATTGTCATTCAGATATTGTCACAATGCAGTAAATCTATTTTATCATGCAAAATATAATTTAGCATTTTTTCTTTTGATTTTGAGGTAAAAATATGACCTTAATATCCTTAATTTTACCTAAAATAAAGCCACAATGCAATAAACATATAAATGTGCTCCATTTTGCCATGCAAAATATTATTTAGTGCTTTTATCTTTTGTTTTTAAGGTAAAACAATGTCCCAGGCATGACGTCTACAAAAAACATCTATCAAATGCCACAATACTCGCTTGAAGAGGTTAAATCTTAAATATTTGGACAGAACAGCATGCATATGTGTCTGTGGAGATAGAGGTGTGATTGGTGGGAAGGCAGCAGCGTTGTTGTCATAGCACCAGAGCTGTAGGAGGAGAGAGACACAGACGTCAATGATGACGACCCGAGCTGAATTCATTTTCACCACGCACACACACCTCGTGTAGGTATTCTGGGACGCCAGGCAGTGGCCACAGTGTTTGGAAGCAGGAAGCTATTCCGTCACTCTGATCATGTGATCTGCCAGCTGCTTTGCATACATAGCAGCGCAGACGCCCGGGGCCAGATTGAGATCAGTGTTGGCTGGCTGATATAACCCAGCGACGGCGCGCTGCGGAGGGGGCAAGACGCTCAGACAGATGAACTGGACTGTACGCAGCTCAGAAGCACAACCTCCTGTCTAGACGATTGTGATTAAACTGTCTAAAATAAGAACCTCAACACTGCGGTTAGTCTGATGGCGTTTACAAGTGACTAACTTTGCCAGCCAAGGTTATGACCCCTAATCTGTACAAACTCCACAGCTGGATACTTTCTCCCAAATAAAACACAGAGAGAGACAGAGAGAGAGAGACAGCAAAAGAAGCAGAGTGAGAAAGAAGCAAGAGAGAAAGAAATGTCTTAAGAGTCCTTACTGTAACATTTAAAAACAATATTAAATATTTGATTTAAATAATTAATATTAAATAAAATACATACTAATAATCTCATAATAAATATTAAAAAATAAGAATAAAATTTTGAATAATTCCATAATATATATATATATAAAAAAAAAATCAACAATCCCATAATAACTGACAATAAATCTGGTTAATAATCCCATAATAGTTCATAAAAAGCTGGTTACTTTCTCCCAATAAAACACAGAGTGAGAAACAGAAAGAGAAACAGAGATTTATTAAAAATAAAAATAAACATTTTAATAATGCCATATAATAATATGAAATAAAATATAACAGTAAATGTAAAAACCTTGATAATTCAATTATATTAATAAAGAACAAAAATAAAAATCTTAAAAACAGTATCATTTATATTTAAATAATTCCAAGAATTAAAAAACATATTATAATTTTAATTTCAGAATAATTAACATTAAATACATAACTGCTTTAAATACATAACTTTGCTTTTGTTTATTAATATTTTTTTTTCAGAATAATTAACATTAAATACATAACTGCTCTGAAAACATAACTTTGCTAAATCCTGAAATGGATATGGATAAAATCAAGTCCTGCCCTACGTTATTTCCAATTACTCAGTTTCATATGACGTATTATGAAAGTTAGCGATGATGTGTGCAGAAATGACACGCATCAGCTTTAACGAGACGAGTCGGTGTTGTTCTTGTGAGGAGAGAGACAGACGTGACATGACAGTCTCCCAGCGCTGTGAGGAGGAACAGGGTAAACGCAGGTCTGTCTGAGCCCACAGGAACGCCAGACCGACCACCACGTCTGCTCCGCATGATAAACTATCAGCTGTTTGCTTCCTAAGAACCTCTCATATTCTGCATCGAATGATTCATTACGGTAGGGACTGATCTATTATAAAGCAGTTTAGTATTCATGATGCTTCAGATCCTCAGGCCATTTTAATATGGTAATTTTGGGCTATATGTGAAATAATAATTACATAGTATCAGAATTGGAAATGACCTCTGTGACCCCAATTCCAGACAGAAAGTCCTTTTGCTGAAGGAGATATTCTTCTAAATAATTCAGTCACACCAAAACTGAAGTGATTAGCATGCTACAACCATAAATAAAGCAATATCTGACACAATATATAATTCAGAAACAATTAAATGAATACTTTTATTCATGAAAAATGCATCAAAATATTTCTACACAAATGCAAATTCTTGAGCAGCTAATCGGGATATTAGAATGATTTCTGAAGGATCATGTGACACTGAAGACTGGAGTAAGCATCACATAAATTAATTACATTTTAAAATATATTCACATAGAAAACAGTTATTTTAAATGGCAATAATAATTAAAAATATTCCTGTTTTTACTGTATTTTAAATCAAATAAATGCAGGCTTGGTAAGCATTAGAAACTTCATATAAAAGCATTAAAAAGTCTTTTGTCTTTGCACAGTCCTTACAAATGAACTAATGAAATAATTTGCTAAACTGAACATTTCATGTCCATATATGAATTTCTTTGTTAAGTAGCTGCGTAATAATTGGGATAATGTTTAGTTAGATGACCATTATTGTAAAATAAAGGCTCAACAACAAACCACAGTAAAAAGGAGGAGGCTGAACTCAGTGTTCCTGAATTTCTTCTCATATTTGGGTTTATTTTGCGATAATGACTCACTCACTGTAAATTATTCTTGATGTATTTAACTAAATATCTATTTCATTACAAACAAGCATAAAAAGAGAGTGAGAAAGTTTGCTAATCTGTCTGTCAATAGACGGCTGTGCAATTAATTTTCGATTTAGGCCTCCAACGATTATGAAAACACAAAAATTTAGATAAAATAATTATTATTGCATCCCCATTCCGCCCCCTAGTGGTGTGCTTAAGCTCCTCCAGAAAAGCCCAATTTCATGTGCAGATCAGTAAAATAATGTAAAGTGACTTGCAAAATGAGAAGAGCTTGATTTATTTAAGTTGATTAGAATCATTCATGTTTTTAAAAAGAACTTGCTCTGTTCCTCGAGAGGATTTGCACTCGAACATAAGACGGAACAGAACACGAACATTAAAATCATCTTTTAACTAGGTGCATGCCTACACGGTCAGATACACACAAAAAATGAGTCAAATGTGTTGGTTATTCACATAAACCCTCATCGGTTATGTAATAAATGAATGCAAACACTTGAGAATGAAAATGTGTAACAGTGAATTTGATCCGTGCGGCTCTTAAAGTGACGACTGTGTGCTTAATATTAAACACACAACAAAAGAAAGACAAAATCACTCACTACTCTTGACTGAAGGACTTTTTGTAGCTTTAATAATTAACAAATTAAGTTTAATGCTTACAGTTAAGACTATTTTTTTTTATTTTAGATTATTCATATATATCGATCGCCATCTTTAAATAAATCTTTTTGGTCATATGGCCCACTCATAATCGTGTTAAATAATCGTGATTACAACATTGACTAAAATAATCATGATTATGATTTTTGTCATAATCGAGCAGCCCTATATCAATACGTTTATAGCAATTACACGCCTGGTTTAATGGCAAAAAACGGATAGTATCTCTATCGCCCCTACAGTACAGAAACACAAAAGGCCATGAACAGCGAGTAGCACAAATTACTGCATCCATTATCTGTAAAACAGTAAACTGACTGCTTGAGCGTTCAAATTCAGTATAAAAAATTATTAAACTGCATTTGTGAACAATTTACACTGACAAATGCTTAATAATATTTGATCGTTGTGTGCAAAACTGAGCTAAACTTCAGCATTATGCCTTAAAACAAACCAAACAGCCCTAAAACCAGTTTCCTCAATCAGCTAATGTAGAAAATCAACCCTAAGCCCAGCAAACGATGATAATAAAGGACAAGCAAACGCAATATCCTTCTTCAAACAGAGGCGACATGTGTCACTTTCAGTTATGGTCAGGGACTTTACCTTCGCGGTCTGCCGTGTTTGCATTAGCCTTTCTGATGTCAGTCACTGAGGAATTCAATAAAGCATCCCCAACTGAGACAAAAAACATCAGTGTTCCCACAGAGAAGCTGTATACTGTTCCTGAATTCACAATATTTCAATGACCCAGGAGAGAGGCTTGCACCAAACGCTAAAGCTAGCAGCCCAACTGGGATTTCCATTTTTAGTCATCGACGTGCCAGCTGCATGGAAAAGCACTCCAAATTTGCTCACAGCTATTTGGAATAACGTACATATTCATAACACTGGAAACAAAACCCTGGCTTAGCAAAAAGATACAGAAACATGATGCGACTTGGGAATCACATTCTTGTCTGATTATAAAACATGACAGGGATGAGAAACACTGCACCTCTCATGTGACCGCAAGCGTTTGTTTGCTTTGCATGATTTATATGTTTTGTCTTATCAAGACAGTCAGACCGTCCTGTAATAATTTTCAATTTTCAATCATTCAGTGAAGAAACTTTTTCCACCCAATTTTTTATCAAGCAGCAGATGAAAACTACCTAGAAAATCTTAATTTGCTGCTGTCATCAATGCCTGTTGCATAAATGGTGCAGAAAAGACTAAAATTAATACTTAGCTTAACACCAAGTCTAAGTATCAACAATAGCAATAGTTGTAATGATGCAGCATTTAATAGTGTATGTGGCACAGGTTTGAGTCTGGCTTGTGATTCTCTTCCAATATTTTCTCATCACTTTCTGCGATATCAATTAAAAAGTTGTCAAAGATTAAAAAAGTAAACATTGAAGTATCTGTGATCAAAAGTCAACCATAATACAGCCGACTCAAGTGAAAACTACAGGGGTCTGTGTGATAAACATACAAATTTCTTTAAAAATAAAACTATTTCAAAATCTATTTCTAAATGTGGCTATTTTTTTTATAGCTTTATACATAATGGACCATTCAAAAGTTTGTGGTCAGTTCAAGTGACAGCAAAGATACGTATAATGTTTAAAATATAAACATTTTTTAAAGTTAAAATAAAGAACAAATGCTATTTTTATTCAAATAAAAATGTAAAAGTATTTCAAATGAATAAATGCAAATAAATGCCATTCAACTTTTTATTCATCAAAGAATCATGAAAAAAACAGCACAACTGCTTTCAACATTGATGATAATCATAAATGTATCTTAAGCACAAAATCAGCATATCAGAATGATTTCTGAAGATCATGTGACACTGAAGACTGGAGGAATGATGCTGAAAATACAGCTTTGATCACAGGAATAAATTACATTTAAAACATCACAATAGAAAACGGTTATTTTAAATTTTATATTAAATTAACGTTTAAGAATATTACATTTCTTTTGTATTTTTTTGATTAAATAAATGCCTCCTGGTGAGCAGAAGAGCAACACAAAAACATGAAAAACATTATAAAAATCTTAAACCCCAAACATCTGAAAAGTAATGTATTTAAAATTAATCAATGTTTACTCATTTAAAATAATGCTTGTTACAATTATACACTAAATATGAAGAAAAAACTACAACAATTTTATATATTCTGAGAGTCTGAAAGGGTTGAGAAGATGACTCAGATGTTCCAGAAACCCTGGACTGAACTTGTAAGATTCTCGTTAGGAAGCAACAGCTGAAAATATACAGGAACATTCAATATCTGAGATTCTGCTTCAAATCCCTATTAAATACCAGGCATGTTGGCTTACTAGGATCTGATCTTCACTCTTTCCCTCTCTGGTACATCTACATGTAGAATAAGCATGGAGTAGAGGCCGCTTATCGGTCATACCTCACTTCAATTAGGGCTTAAGAAGAAAAAGAAATATTTATTACAGTCCTGCTAGGCTCGATCTGAAACAACAAAGAGTCAGCCTTAGTATTAGGGACCAGATGAAAGGGATTGGCCAGAACATACTGGAGATCATTAGTGAAGATCCCCAGCAGACTCCATCTCATCTCCTTCTATCCAACATACATCAAAGCAGTCTGTTGCTGTGAATGCAAACCAGCCAGAACATGTCATGTAAACGCTCAGGCAACCGATGATATGTTGGCATGAGGTGGGCTGATCTTCTTCCACAATCATGATTGCACACACAGCACCAGGGGAAGGGGGTGTTTCTGGAGAGTCACGTGACTTTAGGCTGCATGGCTGCATGACTGCATGCTGATTACTGCACAGTGCGGCGGGACAAAGGTAAGCTGTTCTGGTGAGCAATTTTGAGGTCAGAAATTTTTGTGTCTTAAAGGAAAAGGTCACCAAAAAATGAAAATTGGCTAATTTTTAGGATACAGATGCAGATGAGTTTAGTTCTTCACAGGAATAGATTTGGAGATAAGTAGCATTACTTGCTCACCAATGGATCCTCTGCAGTGAATGGGTGCCGTCAGAATGAGAGTCCAAAAACATCACAATAATCCACAAGTAATCCACACCACTCCAGTCTATCAGTTAACATCTTGTGAAATGAAAAGCTGTGTGTTTGTAAGAAACAAATTCAAAAGAATCCTTAATCCATAATATTGCTTTTCCAGTGAAAAAGTCGTCTTGTCTGAATCAGGAGAGAAATTTGCACAGATCAAGCACCATTTACAAGCAAAAACAGGCCTAAACAAATATGGGTGGATTTTGATGTGAGAGGAGAACAGGAGATGGAGTTTTCCATGGGAGGAAATGTTATTATAGACTCCTATTTTTGATCAGAAGTGACAGTTTAAAGCAAAAAAAAAAAAAAAAAAAGCTGATTGATGGAAAAAAAGACAGTTTAAAGCAAAAAAAAAAAAAAAAGCCTGATTGATGGATTTGTTTATTTAGTGGTGTGGTTAATTTGTGGATTATTGTGATGTTTTTATCAGCTGTTTGGGCTCTCATTCTGACGGCACCCATTCACTGCAGAGGATCCATTTGTGAGCAAGTGATGGAATGCTGCTTTTCTCCAAATCTGATGAAGAAACAAACTCATCTACATCTTGGATTGCCTGAAGGTGGAAAAAAAAAAATCACCATATTTTCATTTTTGGGTGAACCATTCCTTAAAATGAAAACTGTTATATCAAACCTGTATATATTTTTTAAGATTTTTGAAAGACATTGACAGTATAAACTGTCCTTTTATAAAAATAAATAAATAAAAAGTCCTCAGAATTCGTCACTTTGTCTTGCACGGAAAGTTAACAAGAAACAGTTTTGAATGACATGAGGGTGAGAAAAAAAATTAGAAATGTAATTTTTGGGTGAATTATTCCTTTAACATAACGTAAAATAAACAAGCATCCTTGTTCTGCAAATACAGGGCAAATCAAACTGCCCCACATAAGCAATGATGCATTTCCATATTTGCGCCAAATGCCTCTGTGCCATCACAATCCCACTGACAATCTGCGTCCTTAATAAAAATAAATCGTGAACATAGGCAGAGTTGAACTGAGGGACAGTCAATGTCCTTCCGTTCAGATCATCCAGAAAACCTCCCAGCCACATGCAAAACAATACTTGATATAGCAGAAACACCCATTCCCTCAATAGAAAAATACACAATGTGCTGATTTCAGAGGAAAAATCTCTGCAGTGGATAAAAGTGATAAAACTATGTGAAAGAATCAGGGCCATTCACAGGAAACTGCCTTTTGTGTGCCTTTTATGTGTCCCTTGTGACTTACTTCTGATATTCTAATATTAGACATCACTGCACAGATTTAACGGTTTATTTTTTAAAGCAAATTTTTATGCATAAAAAACAAATCTTGTTAATATTCCATAAATTTGACAGTTTAATATGAAATTTGAAAAAGTATTTTTCACCCTCCGTGGTTTTTTTTTTTTTTTTTTTAAATAAAATAATTAGATCTATGCTAAAAGGTAGGGGTCATACCATTTTTCAATGTTTCTGAAAGAAGTCTCTTCTGCTCAGAAAGGCTGCATTTATTTGATCAAATAGGCTTATACGGTAAAAACGTTAATATTGTGAAATATTATTACAATTTTAAATAGCTGTTTTCTTTTTGAACACATTTTAAAATGTTTATTATTTTAAAATCATTATTATTTTAAAATGTAATTTATAAGTCACAGGACCCTTCAGACATAATTCTAATATGCTAAAACATTTCATATTATTATTAATGTTAAAAAACAGTTGTGTTGCTTCATATTTTTGTGAAAACTGTGATACCTTTTTTGATGAATAGAAAATTCAAAATGTCAGCATTTATTTAAGATGTATTTTGTAACATCATAATTTTACTCTCACTTTTGAGCAATCTAATGCCTCCTTGAATAAAAGTATGAATTTATTGAAAAAACACTAAATAGTTTTTAACCCAATGGCAAACAGAGATACATTTCTTTTTACCAATAATTTACATTTCTACAAATTTAACATTGTACCTCTATGGTGGTCCTCGATGTTTATGGCACTTCAGGTCTAGGGTGGGAAAATGATTTCCTGAAAGCTCAGCAGCACAACATCCTGGCACTTTTCCCTTGCAATGACCAAATTAGTGTTAAACAGACTCCTGCGGGGTGGGAGACGTTCCAGTTATATATCATTCCAGCTAGAAGCCAGTTCTCATCAACAACAATGAAATAGGAGTTTCATTTCAATGGGAGCATCTGTCTACTTTCATAAACGGGGCTCTGAAACACAATCACATCAGGCTGACAATAACATGTGCTGGTGTATTTACCCGTGTATCAGATCTCGGATAAGGCTGGATATGCTAAATACGGAATAGCTACACTGTGACATTTCTCCTCAGCATCTGTCCTCCGTCATGCTAAAGTTACAAGGATCATTTATCTCCTGCATAACTAACAGCATTGATGGATGGCCCTGGTTTATACGTCTGGGCTAACAGACCCACTTTCAGTTTCCCCACAATCCTCTGCAGGTTCATCGGCCGTAGTGGTGTTATAATGGAGGCAGAGGATGCTGAGTCATTCCCGGTGTCAGAGCCATGAGTTGGAGTCGCCCCTCCAGACAATTCATCCTTCATATTTATCAGGATTAGAGATCATCCATGTGAATCCGAGACCCTGCATGTGCAGGCGTGCGTGTCTTTTATCGGCCACGCTGGCTCAGCAGCCGCCCTCTCCTTCCCAGCATCCATTACTGGCAAAAATAAAGATGCATGGTCAATTATGCAAAGCCCTCACATCTGTCCTCTCCCGGACTAGAGTGAGAGGAGATGGATGATTTAAAACATTAATCAAACCAATTACAGATTTAAAACAGATCAGATCCAATCAGGCGGCGTTTCATATGCACTGTACTTTAAAGTCTGCATAGTGAAATATGAGCGCAGGTGTATTGTAATACATATTTCACATGTTGAAACACACTGAGTAAAAGCATCTAAGTGGGTCATCTTAAGCCCCAAGTATCTGGGACAAACATCGAGCCATGAGGACTGGTGAGAGTCCAACTCCACACTTGGGTTGGGAATCGTTAGAAACTTTCCGGTTCTGGTTCCGGTTCCGGTTCCTCCTAACGGTTCCGGTTCCGATACTAATAAAATCATTAAACAACTATTTAAAAATAATGGTAAGGAAAATTGCTCAAATATTCAATACTGTTTATTACTTACTGTCAACTTAATTTAAAGGTTGGAAATGTCAAAATGCAACATATATCACAGTATACAGATCTTCATAAGTAGGGTTGGATATTGTTAGAAATTGTCCAGTTCCGGTACCATTTAAATGAACTATTATTATGTTTTTTACTATTTTATCTTCAATGAATGTAGCTGCTGGAAGGTAGTAAGTAATGTTGAGTAATGCTAGTCCATCAATCAGCATGTGCTTCAAAGTTGATGTTTTTTACACTATCAATAACATTTTGCTTTTCAAGCAGGAATAAGGTTGGCCAAATAGTCCCTTGAGGGCTGAGACACTTGTTCATTTCCCTAAATTAATGAAATATAAACTGTTATACTTATAACCATGTATACACACACTCCATAAAGCCCCTATTTTAAAAATAACAATGCAGTCAGGAGATGCTGTGATGCAATGAGTGGTTTCCACATTTTTAAACATTTAAAATGCATGAAAACAAATATTTTCTATCACTTTGTTTATCACTCTTGAAATCACCTGTACAGTAAATAATCTAACCCTCATACTTGCATAACAATAGCAGTCTATTTGTTTAGTGGTCCAAGTTGGAAGTCAGTATGTATATTAATGACAACATGGGACAAATATAATGTAATTTAGTGGCGGCAGGTGCTGCGTGCTGCCGGTACATGTGCAGTAGGCCTGCACGATAAATAGTTATAAAATCGCGATCTCGATTCACCCTGTTCACGATTTAATTTTTAAATGACTTCGATTTAATTTAAAATTTAAAAAAAAAAAAAAAATTTTAAATTTATTTTGAAAGGACCGCTCTCACAGGGCTTCACCCTCAGCCAACGACAAAACGCCTTTTAGTCTCGTGTTTCACTCGTCGAGCGAGCGCGGTAGTTCGGAAATAAACAAAAATGGATATTGATGAAAACCCAGGTCCTTGTGACGAGAATCAGCCAACCACTCAGTCTCAACTTGTTCCGAAAAAAAGGCTCACATTCAGTGGTGTGGAAGTATTTTGGATTCAAGAAAGAAGACGAGGGTCAATTTGGTGTGATTTGTGAGTTTTGATTCAACTTTACCCAAGTACCGCAAGGTAACACCACAAACCTTTACCAGCACCTCAAACGTCACCACAAAGTGCAATATGATGAAGCAGCCGTACAAGGCAAGAGATCCGAAAGTCGTCCAAAAATGCAGACATCTATTACAGACACCTTGCACAATGCGACGCCATACCCACATAACTCCAGTAGGAGTAAGGAAATAACAGAAGCCATTGCTTACCATCTAGCAAAAGATATGGTTCCAATATACAACGTAGAACGTGACGGGATTTCAAAAGATGATCCATACATTGGACAAACGCTACTCAATACCATCCCGCAACTATTTTTCATACGTTGCACTGCCAGCTATGTACAAGAAAGTGCGGACTGTAGTCGAGGCAGAAGTGCAGCAAGCGGATTATTTTTCAGCAACGACGGATTTTATGGTCCAGCCGAAACAATGGGAACCGTACATGAGCCTAACTGTCTACTTCATAGCGATTGATTCCACCATGAAGAGCAAGTGCCTACAGACTTCTTTTTTTCCCCGACGACCACAAAGGTGAGATCTTGGCACAGGGACTGAAGGATGCCCTAGCATCTTGGAGTTTGGAAGAGGAGAAAATGGCATGTATAACAACAGACAATGGATCAAACATAGTGAAGGCAATCTCCATAAACAACTGGACCAGGCTCCAATGTTTTGGCCATAGGCTACATCTGGCAATTGGTGAGTTGGTGTGTGTGCGCGTGTAAGTTAACTGACTCTGTGTGTGTGTGTGTGTGTGTGTGTGTGTGTCTGTCTGACTGACTGTGTGTGTTTAACTGTGACTGTGTGTTTAACTGTGACTGTGTGTCTGTCTGACTAACTGTGTGTGTGTGTGTGTGTGTGTGTGTGTGTGTGTGTGTATGTGTGTTTTTATTTATTGTTTACTCTGTGTGGGTGTTTAACTGTGTGTGTGTGTGTGTGTGTGTGTGTGTGTGTGTGTGTGTGTGTGTGTATGTGTTCACACTGTTGTGTGTGTGTGACTGTCTGTCTGTCTGTCTGTCTGTCTGTCTGTGTGTTTAACTATGTCTGTGACTGTGTGTGTGTGTGTGTGTGTGTGTGTGTGTGTGTGTGTGTGTGTGTGTGTTTTAACTGTGACTGTCTGTCTGTGTGTCTGTCTGTCTGTCTGTCTGTCTGTCTGTCTGTGTGTTTAACTATGTCTGTGACTGTGTGTGTGTGTGTGTGTGTGTGTGTGAGAGAGTGAGTGTGTGACTGTCTGTCTACTAAAAAGGCCAGCATTTTAAAGACAAGGTGCCGCTATATATACAAAATAAATTATTAGTTTTTGATACTGCAACTGCACTTCAGTGGCCAATTGCTCCTTTTCTTTAGACACTGAACCCTCAGAATGTTGAATGACGTTTCAATTAGCCTATTTTAGAGCCATGTTCAGGCCATATTCAGCGCAGTGCGTAAAACTTCTATTTTTGGTAACCTACTTGAATGGCCAGTTGAATGTTAATTGTACAAAAGGCAAGCAGTTAAAGAGTGTTTCTTCTTTATTCATTGAAGCCTCTATGTTTACAGGCTTGTGGTGATGTGCAATGTTCTATAGGTGCCAAAACAAATATTTTTTTGGTACTTCCAATTTGTTTTGTTTTGTCATGGTTTCATGTGTGCAATAAACATTACATTTCATGAGAAAAAAAATCGTTGTAGAGAATCGTGATATCAATTCTAAGCTAAAAAATCGTGATTCATATTTTTCCCCAGAATCGTGCAGGCCTATTTAGTGGCGGCAGGTGCTGCGTGCTGCCGGTATCAAAGACGCGAGTGCATGTACAGTCGAGGGAAACAATGTGTTCGTTAGTTAAAGACATGACGCGGCACAGCACGTCTGTGGAGTGCGCGTCATTGGAATCAATGTGCTCAGTAATTAAAGAGGCAGAGCAGCATTTCTGTTATGTGCTTTGTGACACCCTTTACGGGAAACGCCGAATCGTCAGAACACCGGCGCAAGGATGCTCACAGCGCTTGGTCACGTGTCGCACCAGAACCATTTTCGGAACCGAAACTTAGAAATTGCTCACGGTTCCGGTTCTTTTCAAAGAACAACGTCCAGAACAACAGCTCACAAATGAGAAAATCAGACTAAATATGGTTCATGACAACACTAACTTTTCAAAGAACAACGTCCAGAACAACAGCTCATATTTGTTAAAATCAGACTAAATATTTTTCATGACAACACATATTTATTTTAAGATTTAATAACTCATAAAAAATTAAAAAATATTCATATTTAATTTTTATAATAATAAATTAATATATTGAACATAATATAAATACAATAAATATTTTATGCACTATACATATATTATATTGTAATATACTGTAATTATATTCACAGCATTATATATTTATATATATATATATATATATATATTATATTATATAATATATATATAAATATTCACAGCATTAGGGATATGCCTGTATCAAATTTTCATGTTGAGATTAATTGTTAATGCTTTTATCATGGTGTACGGTATTATCACGATATTGAAATTTTGTTGCAAAAAAGTGTTGTCATAATACAGTAAAACAGGTTTAAAGGATTAGTTCACTTTCGAATCAAAATTTCCTGCTAATTTACTAACCCCCATGTCATCCGAGATGTTTACTTCTTTCTTTCTTCAGTCGAAAAGAAACTAAGGTTTTTGCTGAAAATATTCCAGGATTATTCTCCTTATAGTGAACTTCAACGGCTACTAAACGGATGAAGGTCAAAGCTTCAGTGCAGCTTCAAAGGGCTCTACACGATACCAGACAAGGAATAAGGGTCTTATCTAGCGAAACGATCGCCCATTTTCTAAAAAAATGAATGTATATGCTTTGTAAACAGAAATGCTCGCCTTGCAATGCTCTGTGATGCGCGTCCATGACTTCACGTAATACGTAATCACTCTAAAAAGGTCACACGTGACGTAGACAGAGGTACCATGACATGATATGTCTTAGTAACAGCATTGATATTCTTTCACAAATCCTGGGAATCTCGTAATACCCCGTCCACGGAAAAAATTCAAAACAAATAACCCAAGACACGGCCACATGTCCAAACATGGGAAGCCCAACATGTCCTGAACACAAATAATCTGATTTCACAACACAGATTTAGTTAAAACAGCCCAGCAAGATCAAACATGCAAATAAGTTGCTGCAAAGCACAGACGTGATATGTACTCAAGTTGTATGAGGGTGTAAGGAGTAATTAGTTTTTTTTTATAGAAGGTGAATATAACACTCACAAGACAATTCTGGCCATAAGCCCGTGATTAAGGCAATGGAGATGAGTTACGCACAAAGAGGGCCATTTAAAGCAACAAGAAACATTCTTAAGCAGTTTGTTTATCTCACTCAAGTGGGCATGTTGTCTGGACTCCCTCCATTCAAAGTATATCAAATTAATTTAAGCCTGGACTCAAGCCAGTGTTTAACCTCAGAAATTATTGCTTCATTTCCTGAGCAAACACAACTGCACTACTGCACAAATGAGGCACTGGCAACAATGACTGATGAAGATCAAGTTAAATCAAAACTAGATTTTTCACAATTTCTCAAGCAAATGTTCACCAATGGATCCTCTGTAGTGAATGGGTGCCGTCAGAATCAGAGTCCAAACAGCTGATAAAAACATCACAATAATCCACAAGCAATCCACACCACTCCAGTCCAACATTTAACATCTTGTGAAGCAAAAAGCTGCGTGTTTGTAAGAAACAAATCCATCATTAAGGCATTTGAATTTTTTAACTTGTTGCTTTGAAGTCCAATAGTCAACACTTCCTCCAGTAAAAAAGTGAATTCGCTGTTGTCCTCTCACATCAACTGTTGGATTGTTTGGACTGTTTGTGTTGGCTTGTAAACACTGCTTGATCTGGGCATATTTCACGAGACAACTTCTTCACTGGAGAAAGCAATATTATGAATAGAGGACTCACATTTTAGCTGAAGGCAAACGTTTGAACTTAAGAACTTAAGTCTTGATGGATTTGTTTCTTACAAAACACAACTTTTCACTTACTAGATGTTAATTGGACTTGAGTGGTGTGGATTATTGTGATGTTTTTATCAGCTGTTTGGACTCTCATTCTGACGGCACCCATTCACTGCAGAGGATCCTTTGCTGAGCAAATGATGGAATGCTAAATTTCTCCAAATCTGTTTCTATTAAGAAATAAACTAATCTACATGTTGGATGGCCTGAAGATGAGTACATTTTCACCAAATTTTGGGTGAACTACTTCTGCAATGCAAATCTACTGTATTCTTCTGCTGTCTTCTTCTCTGCCAGAAGAAAAATAATTTCAGGATAGCACACCAATCAATAACTTTAAAAAATATAATAACTATTCTAGCCTTAGCAAACATCACAAACTAAGACAACTTAGTACCCATATAGAGATTTAATAATTCAAGACTTTGTTGAATTTAACCAATCATGGCTTAAACATCTAAAAAGGACCAACAATGCGCTTAAACCAGCATTGTAAATAGTACAAAGACAAAAGTGTGATTAAACTCAATATAATTCATGTTACACCCTCAGAATTTTTTTGCTGACGGGAAGTCAATGAAGAACGTTTGCGGTCGGTGAATCCCGCTGCCTTTATTATAAACAAACACAAAACCAACTGTCTCAGCAAAAACAGTGCTCCATTTATTCTGGGCCTTTTCTGGAGTGAATGAACAATTCTGTGGACGTGGGTATGATATGAATAATTCACGTCGGGAAGATTTAAAATATGCATATTTGGAGCCTTTACACTTGGCATGTTTTATCACAGCACAAAACAAACGTCAAGATCTGTACAAACACCCCTGCTATTAATATACAAATCACACAAAAGGCCCACACAAACATTATGATAAAGAAGATCCACGACAGCTGGAATAGCAAGGGTTACGGGGCATCATTTTTTAACAAGTAGACTGCATTATGAAACACAGGTCAAAAACTTAAATGGCATTTTGCATTTCAAATAAAATATGCATGAGTTCTAAATGAGTGGCGATTATACAGCTGATTATTTTAGCATATGGCTGATTGGTGCATATCAATGCATTCCAACGCCTCTCATCTCTCTTTTTCAGTCTTCTCAGAGCATCGGAGATCATATCTGCTCTCTGATAAAGCTTTCATATCTATTTTTGATTTTTTTGTGTTCGTAGGAGATTTTATGTTATCTCTGATAAAGGAGCAGAGCAGCGCCTGTGTCCCATAAACTGCCAAGTACAATAACAGTGTCAAGATCCAGAAAAGGTATGAAAGTCGTCGTCAGAATACTCCATCTGCCATCAGACGTGCAATCTGGGTTATATGAAGCGACGGGAACACTTTTTTGTAAGTAAAGAAAACAAAATAAACAACTTTATTCAATAATTCCTTTGTCAGTAGTCTCCTCTGTGTCTCTCCATATCACCGTATGCTCTTCTGTATCATCCGCACACACAATGATGTGCTGTTTTACCTTTCAAAATCAAAGCTAAATACATGTAGAAACTGCGCATCCTTGTGGTGCGGATGACACAGAAGAGCATACGGTGATATGGAGAGAGACAGAGGAGACTGTTGACAATGGAACTGTTGAATAAAGTCGTTATTTTTGTTTTCCTTCTTCGTTTACAAAAAGTGTTCCCGTCGCTTCATTTAACCCAGATTGCACGTCTGATGGCAGATGGAGTATTTCTGACGACAACTTTCATACCTTTTATGGACCACTGTTATTTACTTGGCAGTCTATGGGACAGTCACAAGTCTCCTGGTTTTCATCCAAAATATCTTAAATTGTGTTCCGAAGACGAACAAAGCTTTTACGGGTTTGGAACGACATGGGGGTAAGTGATTAATGACACCAATTTTCATTTTGGGGTGGAGTATCCCTTTAAGCTTTCAATACTTTTGGGAAACGCCTGAACATTTTGGTTAATCGTTACACAATAAAGTGCAACAGTCGGGTTCCGGAAATAATAATTCCATTCATTTTCTCGATGGAAAATTTACTTTTAATGATAACTGATAAACCATTAAATACAGACCTACTGTGAGCTTTAAGGATGTTAAATGATGGTATTCTTTCGTTGAAGCCACCTGTACACATTATTTCAACTTATTTTTAAAATATATTTTTTAAAAGATTAATTTCTGGTGGAAAACTACATTATACCCATGATGCTGTACAGAAAAATCACACAGTACAGTACAGTTGTGTGTTCACCTTGTAGCTGGTTGGTTTGGTTTTATACATCCTTTAAAAAAATCTACACATTATTTCAACTTATTTTTAAAATAAAAGACTTTTTTAAAATCCGTATGGGAAAAATGAATGGAAAAAATACTTCCAGAGGAGTGGGTGAGCACTAATGCACCCTACGGGAACATAAATTTCACTAATCTCAAAAATAGCCAATCTATATTATTATCATTGACCTATCAGTGAAAAATTACTTAATGCAAGCATTACTATTTTAATCAAATAAAACATTTTTAAATCTGCATTTTTTTTATATTGATTAGTGTTATTTTGGTCATGTATTGATTTTGAGTAATATCTTTGTTTTGTTATTTTTTGGTTTGTCTTTTATATAACAGCAACTAAATAGCAATGCCATAACAATCTCCCACAACACATCATGGGATTGAAGCCTTAAATGTATCACTAAAATAATGTTATGCATTGTTTATGCATTTAATCAATTAAGGTAAATGCACCAAAACATCAATTTTTAATCAGGAAGGATCTAATGCATGTCACCATGTGGCACATATTCTGAGCATCAATGCACCAGATGCGAGACAGCAGGGGTCAGACCATCACACACATCAAGAGAAGCCAATCTCGCCACATTTATTCAAGAGGAAAACCACAAATGACACGAGCTGTGATGGATTGTCACGGCCGTGTTTTAAAATCAGCAGCACAGTGAGCTCTTAGCCGTAAGGACAGGGTCGCCGGGGAGCTCGTGCCCTTGGCATTGACTGAGCATCCTGCAGATGAATTCATAACACACGCACGGACGCGCTCAAACATCTGATGCATCTCGAACGCATCTGTGTGACTTTAACTGCTGAAAATAAAACACCATCCATAATTACCAGCAGAACTCCGAGACAAACATAGGACAGAACTTCTCAATGTTACCATATGGTACACGTTTGGTTATTTTTGGGAACCAACTCCTAACATTTTAGGAACAATGCTTTGTTTTTAATAAACATAAACTAACATTGCCAGAACGCTGAAAGAAGGTTTTTATGTTATAACCTTATAAGAACGTCTATTTTTAGGCGTTATTTTTCAGAACCAAAAACTAGTGTTGTCTGAATGTTGAAGGAAGGTTTTTGTTTGACAACCGAATAAAAACTTATAACGTTACAGAGCATTCAGTAAAGGTTACTTTAATGTTTATTTGATTCAAAACCACACATTAATGTTTCCAGAACATACAGCTCTGGCGAAAACCAACGTGTACAGTATTCATATTGGGATTTCTTTCATAATATGGAATCATAATGGTGAAAAAATGAATCCGTAAATAATCAAATAACATGCTACTGGATAAAGTTTTCAGATTTTAAATTTGTTTTATTTTATATGGGCATCTAGTTAACTATGTCCTTAAACATCTTGGTTATTTATTGTAGTAGTTATGTTGTAAATTCCCATTATGCTTTCTAATTCTGACAGAATTTCCGTTAGAAATTTCTGATGAGGGCGGGAACCGAAAGCGGTTAACGTTAGCTGAGGACCACTAACGTTAATCTAAACGCAGCCGTTATTTGTTTTGGAAAAACACGCAGTCTAGATAAACAAACACAATTACAGCGAATCAATTAACATTTCGCGGCCAGCACGTGCGCTCTCCAGTGATGCCGCAGTCACGCGCTTCAGCATTTGTGCCGCCTCATCGCAATTCCACACAAAATAATGCCGTTCATCTATAAATGTGTATTATTATGTGCACATACCTGTCATAATTCCGCGCGGTGTCCTGCGTGTGAGGTGACTGTGAAACATCATGGCATCCACCGCGTCTCTGCTGTCAGACGCGGAGCTCCGCGCGCGCACGAGCGCTTCCAGGGTTTAGCTCGCGGCTGAAGGGAGGAGCGCGCGCTGTAACCGTGGTGCGCGCGCACACACTTTTTTTGAACCATGCTGATCCCTTGAGTAAAAATTATTTTTTTAAACAGTGTTAGAATTGTAATTATTACTAGAATTATTATAACTATTTTTTAAATTTTCACTATAATCTTTTTTTTATTGTTTATTAATTATGATTTTCTACTTTTATGGTGGTTATTATTATTATTACACTACATACACATGCAAATAATCATCACAACATAATGAAATAGCATATAATAATAAATAATTATATAATATAATTATATATCCTATTAATATTATATTATTACTTTTTTTTAATTATCACTAGAATTATAGTACTAGAATTATTCATTTTTTTATTATTACTAGAATAATAATTGTAATCAAGTGATGTGCATGTCTACATTTTTATTATTTAATAATGATTTTATTTTTTAATTATTACACTACACAAGTCATCACAAAATAATGAAATAATAATAAAACGGTATCTAATAAATTATATAAATACACAAACCATTATTAAAAGTAATATATTAGTATAGTATAGTATGATCTTATAGTAGTAATAGTAATACATCAATAATATATTACTACATATAATCTTAAATTTATTATGTGTTGTTTTTGCAAATATAATACACATTTATAATGTTAAAAAAAATCCTGGCTCTATGTGCATTAACAGCACTAGAGTGAAATATCTATTCATAACACACACAAAATTAATCACATCTACAAAACTCATGAATATTAAATGTATGCCATGGATTGTTCACTCATGGATTATGCTGGAACCTTCTGGAACAATTCACAAATTAACATTCAAATTATTAATTGAAATGTAGTTAATATTTAATTTTGACTGACGTGTGTTGAAAACAGTGTTATTTTAGTATAATTATAGCCTAATTTTATAATTTAGCTCAAGTACACTTTTAATTTAGTTCAAGTTATAGTAATTTTTTAAATTTTTTAAAATATCTGTTATTTATTTTTATTTCAGTTTTACTTTTAGTTATTCAAGTTAAACTACACTAAAATAAAAAATGTTACCAGCTGAAATTAAAAGAAAAAAAAGGTTTAAATATTTTATTTTAGTTAACATTTATTTTATTGCAAGTAACGATTTTTTAAAAATGTTTTTAGTTTTAGTTAACTATAATAATCCTGGTTAAGAAATACATTTTTCATTATTTTTCCAGACTGTCATTGTTCAGGTCTGAGTCTAGACGAATAGCGCCCTCTACTGAGACAACCGCAATACTGCATTCTCATACACTTACAAAAGAAAACAAGTCAGTTTGAGTAGCCACAACATTTACTTGTGTTTGTTTTAACATGTTAATATAAACCATTAAGACAGAAAAAGAAAACAAGTAAAAAATAGCTTCGTAAAAATAACCGGCCGAAGATGACGGTCTACCGCTGAAAGGCGTTTCACTTTTCTTCCTTCCTGAAAGCCTACAGAAGCTTTTATGTAAATACTACCTCCAAATATACAGAACGGAAGATGGGCTGAACAGTTTCTACAGGTTTTTTCTTTATAGTAAAACAATTGTGCAAACCGGGACTATTTACATTGAACATGTTACACTAGACCTCTAATATTAGTCTGTGGTAGTGAGTGTACCGTCCAAAAACAACAGACCTCCAAGATTTCACATGGAGCGAGACGGGGATTTCATAATATATGATCCCTGGTTGTGTCTCGCCTATTCAAACGAACATGACGACATGTAGAAAGGTGAGCACCATCACTCATATTCGGAGATGTGGACTTTTAGAAACAGTGTCTATTAATTTCATATGGACTCTGTATATAATACGTAGAATATGTTCTCCGTATTCCCGTTTCACGCAGAGTACTTCCAGTCACAGCAACTCAGTTCCCAAACCGACTTCGTCCGCGAGGGCCGCCCCTTCCCCATCCACCCCGATGAAACGGTGGCTCGTTTCCAAATCTGTCCGGGCCCCTTTCAGGACCTTGATCTCGCCAGTGCGGTTCCTCTCCTCTAGGATGCACTGGGAGCCTGTGACGGGGGAAATCGTGTCTTGGAGGACCCATCATGCGCATCCGGAATCGGCCCACAGGGGGTTCTCCGAACATGGGGTTGGGGCCCCTAGGGGGCATCATTTGAGGGGGCATATTGGGAGGGGGCAGGATGGGACGGGGCCCGTTATTAGCGAAAGGGGGCATGAAGGGTGGGCGGAGTCCCACAGGGGCGTGTGGCGGTAGGGGCCCCGGTCTGGGCCCCAGAATCCCCCCAATAGGAGGCGAACTGAGTGCTTGAGCTCCTGTCAGGTCCTCGTGGGATTCATCCGAAGGTTCTTCGATTAGGGTTTCTGATATTGCAAAAGACAAAAACATCACGGTTAGCTACAGACAGACTTCCAACATCATTTCTATACGTGTCAACCAAGTCCAGTTTCCAAATACTGATTTTATGCATCTGGAGCTGACTTGGTGGCAGAAAGTGACTGTTTTGTATCAAGAGTTTGATTGCACTGAAAATTGTTAAACATTAGCAGTTTTGAGTACATTTTGAAAGATTTTAAAAACCAGTATCAAGAGTTTGATTGCACTGAAAAGGTTTCTTTGGAGTTATGCGCACTGATAAATCATTTACAAGACAATTTGAATCATTAATTATTTACAATGGGACCAGGAACATGTATGTTTTTTTAGTCAATTTTGATTTCATGTTGAATTTAACTGCAGATTGAGTTAGAGTTGACTGATACCTGTGACGGATGGAGGAGGACCTGCGGGGTTCAGAGAGGCCACCGGGACGGCAGGAGCAAATCCTGTTTAAAACAAAGTAACAATTCATGATAAAGTGTATTTGTGTTATTATTTCATCCTAGGTCTATCTATTCATCTAAACACAGAAAAAAAGGTTTGGGGTCAGTATGAATTTTTTTCAGTTGTTCACTGCTCACCAAGACTATATTTATTTGATGAAAAAAAAACTTTTAAATTATGAAATATTATTGCAATTTAAACTAAGGGTTTTCTGACAATTCTGATTATTATCAATGTTTAAAACTGTTGTGCTGCTCAATATATTTGTGGAAACCAAGATGTTTTTTAAGGATTCTTTAATAAATTAAATTTTCAAAAGAACATGATTTATTTGAAATAGAATGATTTGTATCATTATGTCAGTATGTCATTATGTCTGTCACGGTTGACCAATTTAATGCATCCTTCCTGAATAACAGTATTCATTTCTTTCAGAAAGGAAGTACCTGCAGACATCTGTGGGGGGTTAAATCCAAGAGGAGCGAATGATGGAGGGGAAGCCCCTGTGATCATGGCTGGAGGTGGAAGTCTCATGTTAAGAGGGGGTCCTGGGACGACATTCATTGCAGCAACAGGTTGAACTGAGTGGCTCTATAATGTAGTGAAGAAAAGGATGAGGAACAGCTGCGTGAAAGGACATTTCTAACATCAATGAGACTTGTGAAATCATGAGGGACATGAGGAAGCAAAGAGTGTTCTGCTGTGTTCTTTATTGCACACAAAGCACTTGGATACAACCTTTTAAACTATACCTGAACGTTTTAAAATCAAAAGTGGGGACCAATGCTGGAAGTAGAGGTAAAGAATAATGTCACATCTGCAGGGTATTACTATTTTGATTTTTCAATTGAAAAACACTTTTAAAATTGATTTGATGACATCTGAAGTCATATTTTCAAAACTAAAGATCTTACAGCTACTGTACAATATTCAGAGCTCAAAACGCTGGTGTTTCTTCTTCCATCCCCTTTTTTACACCTGTGTGAATAAAAAATAACTACTGTTTAACATTATATGACACAGCAAGATCCATCACCTGACCCTGGCATCACATGCGCTCTGAAATGTCAGCACCAACTTTGAAAAGACTTTGGAAGTTGGTATAAAATAAATGGCTGCCCACTGCTCCGGGTGTGTGTTCACGGTGTGTGTGTGTTCACTGCTGTGTGTGTGCACTTTGGATGGGTTAAATGCAGAGCACAAATTCTTAGTATGGGTCACCATACTTGGCTGTATGTCACATCAAATGCTGTGGAGAACATCCTCAATGCAAGGTGAAGACATGTTTGGCGAACTTGTTTTCATCTCAGTGCATGATCATTTAGAAATAACAGAGTTTTGTCCATGAGCGAGTGTGGATCTGTGGCAACAGATCTCCATGATGGTGTAAAATTGTGGATGATGTTAAATATACAAGTGTAGAAGGAAGCAGCATCATCTTTAGCCAGCTCTTCTGAAAAAGCATCAGTCAAGCTATTTATAGGAATAGTTCACTCACAAGTAATCCACATGACTACCATCCAACAATTAATGTCTCATGAAATGAATAGCTGTGTGTTCGTCATAATTCCATCAATTAGACATTATTGCGTTCAGCTAAAATCTGAGTCCTCCATAATATTGCTTTCTCTGGTGGAAAAGTGGTCCTGCCTGAATCAGGAGAGAGATGTTTACAAATTAAAACCATCCAAAACAGATCTATGGATTTTGACTGGAGGCTGGGCTTTTTCAATGGAGGAAGCATTATTATTATGGATTGTGGACTTTGGATTTATTTCTCACAAACATGAAAGTTTTGGCTTCTCCAGATGTTAACTGATGGTTCTGGAGTGGTGTGTATTATTGTGATGTTTTTATCAGCTGTTTGGACTCTCATTCTGACGGCACCCATTCACTGCAGAGCATCCATTGGTGAACAAGTGATGCAATGCTACATTTCTCCAGATCTGAAGTAGTAGTAAACTCATCTCCATCTTTCATGGTCTGATGGTGAGTACATTTTCAGCAAATTTTCTTTTTTGAGTGAACTATTCTTTTAATCACACAGCCAGTCTTCTGACTTCCAGCATAAAGTCTGGTCCACTTTGCAACATTTTTCTAGGCCACCCACTGAATACTTCATACAAATTTTGCCCTAGTTTACAGTCTGGACAAGATGACAACGTTGCTGAAAGTCAAAGCCAGTCTGCTGATTGTAGATGACTCATTTCACCAAAAATCACCTACTGTATCATGGACACAGAATCTGCCAATTTTTTTTTTTTTTAGCTGCAGACTGCAAATCTGTCCAGCAGGAGGATATCAAACATGTTTTGAGAACACATTGTTTTCAGTTGCCATGTGCCTCCTAGAGCGTGTTTCTGTGTGAGTGTATTGTGTGTGTGATCCCAAGCATTTAATACATGAACACCAGTTTTAAACCGTAACCATTTTAAAAGTCAGCAAGGGAGTGATACCTAATCTTGTAAAATCTGTTCAGATTCGAACATTTGTGTAGTGTATTCCAGTCTTTAGGCAGTGACCTGTTCATTTAGTTTTTACTTGTAGTTTTTTGGTGCAGGGGTTATCTGAAATATTACCACCTAGTATTAAATATAATGTATTCAAATAACATGTTTTTTTATATATTTGTGTGTGTTATTAAATTTTGTGTATGTATATTATGATATACAATATATATATATATATATGTATTTATGTATATATATATATTATATATATATATATATATATATATATATATATATATATATATATATATACAGCTTTACTGACACTGTACGTTACAGTACAGACCAAAAGTTTGGAAACATTACTATTTTTAATGTTTTTGAAAGAAGTCTCTTCTGCTCATTAAGCCTGCATTATTTGATCAAAAATACAGAAAAAAAATGTAATATTGTGATATATTATTAGAATTTAAAATAATTGTTTTTAAATTGTTATTATACTTTAAAATTATCATTTATTTCTGTGATGCAAAGCTGAATTTTTAGGATCATTATCACATGATCCTTTAGAAATCATTCTAATATGATGATTCATTATCAAAGTTGGAAACAGTTCTGCTGCTTAATATTTTTTCAGAACATGTGATACTTTTTTAGGATACTTTGATGAATAAAAAGTAAAAAAAAAAAAAAAAAAAAAAAAAAAAAAAAGCTATGTTTTAAAATATAATATATTTTGTAATAACAATATACACTACTGGTCAGTAATTTGGGGTCAGTAAGTAATTTTTTTTCTTTCTATTTTTTTAAATAAAATCAATACTTTTATTCAGCAAGGATGTGTTAAATTGATTAAAAAGTGATAGCAAAGAAAAATATATTATTAGAATATATATTATTAGAATTTCTTTTTTTTATTTTGAATAAATGCAGTTCTTTTTAACCTTTTATTCATCAAATATATTAGACAGCAGAACTGTTTCCAACACTCTTAATAAATCTAAATATTAGAATGATTTCTAAATGATCATGTGATAGACTGGATGTTACATGTGACACTGAAGACTGGAGTAATGATGCTGAAAATTCAGCTTTGCATCACAGGAATAAATTTTTTTTTTAAAGTATATTCAAATAGAAAACTATTATTTTTGTTGTAATAATATTTCACAATATTACTGTTTTTTCTGTATTTTTGATCAAATAAATGCAGGCTTGATGAGCAGAAGAAACTTCTTTCAAAAACATTAAATATAGTAATGTTTCCAAACTTTTTGGTCTGTACTGTATATATATATATCTATATATATATATATATATATATATATATATAAAAAACTTGACTGCATCGAGGCTAAGATTGCCAAGGAGAGAATTTAGAGGGAACTTTTTAGGTTTTGCTCCAGTAGTACTTCTATATTCACTTATTAGCAATTATTTCTTATAATTTTTAATTGTTTCAAAGTTTGGTCACAGATGAATGGACTGAATCCCAGATATCCACTGACTCTAGACACACAATCCTCTCAAACACTTCTAATGTGCATGCAGAATGACGGCAGAACAATGACATCTAGAGGCATGTTTTGCATGTTGTGGCTGCTTGTACTGGTCAGAAACTGAAGAAAATATTAATGCAATAGGTTCTAACTAACTTTTGGGGATTTACATTATTATGTTCAGTTATTTATATACCGTTTTAGAATAATCCATATTCAGATCACATTAAACACCACTAATTTACTAATTACATTAAACTGAAACAAATTACTGTTTACATGTGCATATTTAAATGTCATTTAAAAATACATTTATATTAACACTTATTTTATAACACTTAAGGTTCAGTTTGCAAACACCAGTTGGGCCTCAGGAACATGTATTAATTTAGGTTTGTTTAATTATTACAAATAATATTTTTGTTCATAATACATTAGCTATAGTTAATTTATATACCTTGAAAATGGTTAAAGATATATAGTATGTGTAGCAATGAACATTAACTTAAATGTTGAAGTTTTGTTCATTGTTAGATTATAATACCTAATGAAATAACTAATGAATACAGCATAATTGTGAAGTGTTACCAAAAATATTTAACATATTTCAATTTAAGTTATACATTGTAAACAATAACTATTTAGAAACTTAAAATCACAACTAAACTGTCTAAAAGCCATTTTATTAGGTATCAAGTTAGCCATCAAGCGAAAAGTACAATACTTTTTTTTTTTTCATTTTAACCAGTATTTGCTTTAGAATTTAAAACACATCAAAATTATTTTAGTGCTATTATTCTTTAAAATATAAAAAATATATTTTGTCATCCAAAGATTGAAATAAAATACACTACTTTTGTACAGATTTTGTACATATGGACGACCGAACGCTATTGTTAAAAGTCAGAACGAGTCTGCAGATGTTAAGAATTCAGAGTTGACAGATTTCAAAGAAAATCATTCAGTCATCAGAGATCAAATGTCTGATATTTTGAGCTGATTTTAGAACACATTGTTTTCATTTGTCATGCAAAGGAACATTAAATAATAGAAGAAAAACCTAAATAACACCTCTTTATGTCTGGTGTCCATATTCTTGCTTACATAACAGGAAAGTTATATGCACACTACTAATGTTTATTAATAATAAAGAGGAGAATCGGTATATCCTCTGCACTTACAGGAGCACTTCCTGATGCTGGCTTGAGATCTCAGTAACTCTCCAGGTCCTGGATCAGACCTTCTTGAGACTGAACCTTCAACCTTTGAGTTAATGATCTGGGTCATGAAACATTAGGCTGTGTTTGCATCCATGGTTTTAAAAAAAACTGAATTCCACAGTACACTGGAGCAAACTGAAAATGAAACTACTCTATGAATTTGTGCTCAAGTTAATTAAACACAAATTTTAGAATTTGATGTCACAGTTGCTATTGGGTGAAATTGCTAATGCACTGGTGAGGTGAAAGTATCAAAATGTGTTTTGAAACAATATTCCTTAAAAGTAATTATAGTGTTGCTAAAGGGGACATCAGATGCCCATTTTTCATAAGTTGGTATGACTCTTTAGGGTCTTCATGAAATGTCTGCAACATACTTTGGCTAAAATTCCTGAATGGTCATGTAAAACAACACCCTTTTTATCTCATCAAAAACAGCTCTGTTCACAGCGAGCCATTTCGGTGCATGTCTCACTAAAGGATGAGCTACTGCTCACCCCACCCCTCTCTTTTGTTTATGTGCATTCGGTGGCATGTTACCATCAAAAACAAAACTAATCCATTGTGTCCTCAGTGGCTCCAATGTCCCTTTCAAGGAAAGTCTGTTCACTCGGCGGCCATATTTGCAACGCCTCCAGGCAGCTCCAACAAGACCAAGTCCTATCTAAATGAATGAGGGAACCCTGAAATCTCAAAAACTGCCGTATGAACTCACAATTAAGTTACATATTTCAAAGCAGCACCAAATCTGAAATGTACTGCCCCACAAATGTTGTTTCTTATGCTTAGATGGTGTTTAAAAAGCTTATTTTTCAGGCTAGACCAGCCAATGCACATGTGCAGTTTTAACATGCTTATGACTGCGCATGTGCATTAGCTGGTTTAGCCTCAGGTTACTATGGGAACCGGAGCTTATAACGGCCGCTGCAGTGATGCAATGACTTTACTCAGCGGATCAATCAGCAACTGGCTCTTTCATTTAGAAGGCAGGACCATTCTGCCATATTGCGCATTGTAGTTTCTCCGATTTATAATTATAGGAGTGAACCATTTTTGTATTTCTATAGTCTTTGGTGGCTGTCATGTCTGGAGAATATGAAGACTCATGTTCACTTTTATATCCAACTACAAAACTACAGCAACAGAAATTTGCTTGATGGCATCCAAGATGGTGCCAGTGTGTGTGGCTCACCGTCTGGTTCTACTAACACTGTGTGGTTTTGTGCTGTTTGTGCCACTTGCTGTTCAAAATGTTGAGTCTCTATTGGAGTATGATCGTTAAACACTACTGGATCTTTGACATTATGCCAAAGACTTGATTATGGTGGACAAAAGACACTGCCCCCACTCCTATTGGGCATTCCAGCTTATCTCTGCCGCCTCCCATCTTTACACCCCTGGAACAAGTGCCACCATCACAAGGGAAAAAGTCGCAGTGGTCTGCTGGTGAGGGTGAAGGCTTGCCTGGAGCACATTTTTCTATCGATTCCTGGACTGAGTATTGAGTGGTTCCCAACCTCTTTATTTCTCTGCGATTGCTGGACCCTATTGACACCTGGCTGGTACCTGTAGTCGGCATAGATGAGGTTTTCCAGCCCCGCGCCCCCTGCTCTCCTGACCACCGCTGGCGCGGGGTAAATCTGCAGGACCTGCAGCCTCTGTGTCAGGTTCCTCTGAAAGTCAGCACCACAGACCCGCCGATGGCCAGGAATGGGTTGGTGAATGCTAGATCGCTAGCGATTAAAACTTTTATCCTAAAGGATTTATTTACGTCCAAGGGTTTGGATTTTCTCTGTGTAACTGAGACGTGGCTGAGTGTTGGTGAGTCCAGTGTTCTGTCTGAACCCTTACCAAATGATTGCTGCCATTTAAATTCCCTTCCCCGAGAACGTCGGGATGAGGAGGATGAATAGCAATCGTTTATAAGAATCTCTACAAAAATGTAAACAACTATTGCTACCATCATCATTCAACAGCTTTGAACTGAAATTGAGCTGGGTCCCTCTCACAAAATGCTGTGTGCAGTGCTCTATCGGCCTTCCAGATACAATAAGGACTTTATAAATAACTTTTCTGTTTTTCTGTCTGAGATTATGCCTAAATACGATCATGTCCTTATTGTTGGGGACTTTAATGTCCATGTCTGTTGTCTTGAAAACCAAATGGCAAAGGACTTTTTATATCTCATTGACTCTTTTAATCTTGTGCAGTCTGTGTCTTGATCTTGTCTTATCCTTTGGTTTGCCTGTTCGAAATCTGCGACGCAGTGTTTTCTGACCATGTCTGTATTGTTTGATATTGCTCCTGCCTGTAATACAGTTGAACCTCACGCTGCTGCTCAGCGCTGTCGCATCAACTCTTCCACTGCTGTTCAGTTTGCATCTGTTTTCAGTCAGAATTATGCTATAACAGAGTCTATATGTAATGATTCAGAGGAGCTTAGCTCATGGTTGCACTCTACCTGCCAAATTGTTATGGATACTGTGGCTCCTTTGAAAATCAGACAGCCAAAAACTAAATTTGAGCCATGGCTAAATGACATGGTTCGTACTGTCAGACATGAGTGCCGTAGAGCTGAGCGCAAATGGGAAAAGGATAAATTGCACTTCAAATACTAAGGGACTGCTGGCGTCATTATCAGAAAACCGTGAAAGATGCTAAAAGAAATTATATCTCTGAAATTATTCTGTCAGACTGTAACAAGCCTTGTGTTTTAAGATTACCGATTTAGTTCTTCATGTCCCGCAAATGGTCTGTATTGATGCCTCCTCAGCTGTTTGTGAAAATGTTCTTCAATTTTTATTGATAAGGTTATTTCCACCAGCGTATGATCCTTCAGTCTCTGTCCTCTTCTCTGCTGTCTTTGACAAGTTTGAGCCTGTGACTTTGTCTGTATTACAGAAGATTATCGGTCATCTGAAGCCCTCAGGTTCTCCATATGATGCAGTCCCTTCTCGACTTAAAGAGGTTTTTCCCACTGTAGGGCCATCTGTTCTTGCAGTTGTAAATAGCAGTCTGTCCTCATTTGTGGTCCCTGAAAATTTTAAACGTGCAGTAATGCAACCTCCGATTAAAAAAAACAAACAAAAAAACTGGTCTAGAGATCCTACAGATCTTGCAAATTTCAGACCTATTTCCAGACTACCTTTCCTCTCAAAAATCCTCTAAAAAGATAATCTGTAGTCAATTAATGGCCTATCTGAAAGATCAAAATATTCTTGATGTTTTCCAGTCGTTTTAAAACCCTACACAGCACAGAATCTGCACTTCTAAAAGTTTTTAATGATACCCTTTTAATGACACTGGTGATTGTGTTATTCTTGTGCTTCTTGATTTAACTGCTGCATTTGACACTGTGGACCATGAAATCTTAAATTTCTAGTTTGGAACCGTGGGTGGCATCAACGGCATAGCGCTTAAATGGTTCAGGTTCTATTTAGAAGGCTTGACTTTCTGTGTCAGCTGTGGTGACTGTGTCCTCCTCTCTCTTGTGGGGTACCATAGGGCTCAGTTTTAGGCCCTCTCCTTTTCTCTCTTTATTTGCTCCCCCTTGGTTCAATAATCAGGAATCTTAAACTTGACAGTCAGATCAGGGCAGTAGTTAAATCAAGTTTTTTCCAATTGAGGCAGCTGGCCAAAATTAAGCCATATCTTTCAAGGCAACACTTTGAGACAGTAATCCATGCCTTTGTTATCACTCGGCTGAATTACTGTAATGCACTGTACGTGGGGGTTAGTGGGTCTTTTGCTCATTTGCAGCTGGTGCAGAATGCTGCAGCGCGTCTTTTAACTGGAACACGTAAATATGAGCTCATTTACCCTGTTTTAGCTTCACTTCACTGGCTGGCCATACATTTTAGGATTCAATTTAAAATTCTTCTATTTGTTTTTTAAATGCCTAAATGGTCTTGCTCCACCCTACATTTCTGAGCTGCTACACCCTCACATGCCCACCTGTTCTCAGGTCAGCTGATCATTAATGTGCCCAAAACAAAGCGTAAGCTTACAGGGGACCATGCCTTTGCTATGGCAGCTCCTAAATTGTGGAATGATTTGCCTCTGCCCATTAGACAGTTTTCTTCATCGTCTTTATTTAAATCGTCTCTTAAAACACCTCTCTTCTCCTTGGCTTTTGACACCTGATGTTGATATTTGGTTATTTATTTAAGCTTTCTATGCTATTTTAATGTGTTTTAGTTCTTGTATGAGTTTTATTTTTCTGTACAGCACTTTGGTCCACTTCTGTGTTTTTAAAGTGCTTTATAAATAAACTTTGTTTGTTTGATTGATTGATAGATACAGCAGCTCTAGTGCAGAGAAAATGCCAGACAGCATACAACTGATACGGGACAGCCCTGGGCGGGGCTTGAGCAATATGACATCATACTGCTCAGAAATGGTGTGTTAATTGAGACTTTTGTTTTTTTTTGGTAAAAAAAAAAAATAAAAAAAAGTGATTTTTTTATAGGGTAGTTGTGTCCACACACTGCTAAGAAGCATTTAAATGCAAACACCATGTAAAAGTGAATTTTGCATCTGATGTCTCCTCTAACTATTTTTGAAGTTTGATAAATAACTGCATTTCTTATATTACATTATACATGATTTAAATATATTAACATTACCTGTTAAATACACACACACACACATATATATAATATATTCCAGAACTCGGGTGCTGAACAGGCAAAAAAATACCGCAACGACACCCTTTTGGAGCATTAGAATACAGTATGTTGAAGTAAAAAATGTTCTTTATGCTCTGCAAATTATAAGAAAGCACATTTATTAGCGTTCCACAACAGAGGCCAACACACAGAGGAATAGTGTCTTGCCATCGTTCCCAGCACTTAAGCGGCAGTCGTGGCCTAATGGTTAGTGAGTCGGACTTGTTACCCGAAGGTTGTGGGTTCGAGTCTCAGGTCCGGAAGGGATTGTCGGTGGGGGGAGTGAATAACCAGCACTCTCTTCCACCCTCAGTACCATGACTGAGATGAGACCCTTGAGCAAGGCACTGAACCGAACCCTCAACTGCTTCCTGGGTGCCGGGAATAATATATATAGATACATAATATATATATGTATATACACACATACACAATAAGCCGGAGTTATGCACTATATTCAAGAAATTTTTCAATATATTCTCCCAAAAAAAAAGGGCTATATTCAATATGCCAAAAAGAAAAATATCTGCGAAAGAAAAAAAAAAAAAAAACGTTTTTTAGTTCTGAAAATTACCAGAAGACTTAAAACCAATGCAGTATTTGAACAGGTAAAATATCACTCAGTTTGCCATTAAAGTTTGAGAGTCTGATTTCCTGTAGGCGAGTTTAAAGCATGCCCTGCTTTAGACTCACAAACACTGGATTCGGCACAGAGTTAAGCATATCAATTTGCAATGAGTACTAAGTAGAAAATATTCCTGTGACTAAACTGCTTAAAGAGAAAGAAAAGAAAAAAAAAGTTACATTTTAATGTCTACACAGGATTCTAACGAGCCATGCTTTAAACCTTATAAAGGCCATTTTGAATCAGTGGTGGTCCTGAGCAAATCAAAAGTTCACTAACATAGAGCTCTGTCCCTGACTCATGGCCAGATCTCACTGACAGTATCATCACATTACAACAGGACAACAGCCTTTCACGTGTGGAGACATCAGGGCTGATGAACTGCAGTCATTTAGGACAAAATATGAGAAACTAGCGACCCGTAAGTCGTAATAAAATTAATGAGTGTCATTCTGTGAATGCTGTCCCTTCCAAAGCAGATAAAAGATCATTTACATTTGAAATGGTCATTTGCATCAAAACATTTTTCATTAAAATATTTAACAGTGGACTTAAAATATTAAAAGTGCCATTTCTATCAAGTTTAGTCTCAGATGCATTAATTAAGATCCCCGTATCATGTCTATTTCATTCGTAGGAGATAAAGTGGCCACAAAAGTGTTCAGACACTTGTAACAATTGTATATACAAATGTATTTTATCATATAACAGTAATTATTTCTCAATAAATAATCTCTGAGTGAAAATTGTTTCAAGGTAAATGCTACCTCGATTTTTTTTTTTTTTTTTTTTTGTAATGTTGTTGTAGTAAAGGCAAGGGATATGAATTTGAAGTTACAGATAAAACAAAAGACAAAATAACTAAGGTAAAAGGCTCAGAAAAGTAAGAAAAGCTCTAGCATAATTTGTGTACAGATGACATCAGATTTGATATTTTACATCTAATGCAATGAAATTCAGAAATTAAGTGTGACTGAAGCGTCAAAATCCTTTTTGGGGCACAGAACAGAAGAATCAGACCACAATGAACCTGCTGTCAAATTAGATTGTGTTAAGTGCATTAAAAATGTTTAGTAGTTTTAATAATTTGATTAGATGCCTTTTATAAAAATGCTTTACCCATGGTAAGAATCTCTGTAACAAAAGGTCTCGTGACTTCTTTATCCAAGCCAAGTTATGTAACTATGATTGTATTTGCGGGATGTACATTATGCAGATTTCCTAAATGAATATAATACCTGGCTCTCATGCTAAATTTGTCAACCTGCAGTTTACAAACAATCCATGCGGTATGGACAGCAGAGCGATGAATGCAGCATCAATGGTGACCAACCATCTTTTTCTTGAATCCTAATTCAATTGGGCTGCCAAAGTCAAGATATTTAAAGATAATCAAAGCATATTACTTACTGGTTCACATACTACAAAATGTATCTGCAGTTCTACTAGAACAGTATTCTGAACCTATATAGTGTTTTTGTAGTGATGCCATTGAATAACCATTCTTGGTTCGCCAAAGAACCTTTCACTGAACCGTTCATAAAAAAAAACTTTTTTGTGTGCGTGAAAAACATTTGAAAGGTTCTATGGAATGGAATGGAAGGGTTCCATTGATGTTAAAGGTTCTTAAGGAAACACTGATGCCAGTTAAGAACCATTGTTTTAGCCTAGACTTAGAAAACGCTATTAAGATAACACTTGCAAAAAAGAATGACACTTTAAAAAAGTCAAGACTGAACTCTTCGAATACATCGGCACAAAAGATGTTTTCTGTAATTTTACAGAAACCATTTGAAAAATATCAGCTGAAAGTCATATTTTGTGTTAAAGCATGGCCTAAAACCAGTGGTTGAACCGAAGTAAGAGAATTTCACCTTACCAAATCTCTGGTTCCTTCGAGGAAAAGAGCAGACGCTCCAGAATATCAGACATCCTGGTTGCCCGATCAAAATGATTCCAGCCGATTCCAACCAATCACCATTTGGTGAAGCTGTATCAAAGACTCAATCCACAGGTACACAGGCCATCGCTGCGGTAGATCAGCGGAGATAACGCTCCATCGCTCCAATCTACGTGTCATTGCTGCCGTTTCGACAACGAGGTGTACGCATTTCATACTCTGATTTGAATCCAACTGGCTGAACAACGAAAATGTCATTTAAAACTTTGCAATGCATGCATTGCTTTGCCATTTACGTGAAAAAAATCAAAACATTTCACTAAACTAGATTAGAACTGTGAAACTTCATTCATCTGGCATTGAGCTGTTACCTTTCCATGTGTATGAGGCTCAGTGAAGCTCAGCTAACATCGATTGATCGTTTACCTTCCCAGCACTGGAGTTCTTCATAGAACCGCAAAGCAGATGGACATCCAAAATCTAGCACCACCTTTGTGAGTCCACTGGAGAATATTGATGATTTCATTCCATTCAAAAGGAGCAGAAGCACAGAAGAGCTCTCAAAACGAATTCACCGACGTGTCATTTCAAATGCTTCATCATTAGTTTGAACAAAGCGCTTCTGGGCTGTCCGACGAGTTTATTGAAATTAGGTTATTTAAGGAATAGCCTAAACATTTGGTATGTCTACTTTATTTCCAACAACAGATTCAGTGATATAAAATAAGGCAGACATACAAAACGCGTTGTTCTGTAGTACTGGAATTAAGAGCCACTGGTTTAAATGAAGGTTTAACTTAGTGTGAAGAACATTTTAATAATCTAAAGAACATTTTTCCACTATAAAGAACCTTTTGCACAATGGAAAGATGTTAAAGGTTCTTCATGGAACCCTAGTTGCCAATAAAGAACTGCTATTTTTGAGAGTGTAGCTTGAAGAAAGTTTTATTTTTACGAACTAACTTCATATATCATGATTTTTATTATCTTGATTTTTTTAAATTGTTTAGAATGAAGTTATCAGTTGAAGAAATTAGGGATTTTTTTAACTGTTGGGTGGCAACATTGCTATTATTTGCTATTATTTATTCTCAGTAGCAAGGTGGCAGAGATCATGAAGCTTTGCAGTACTGAGGACTCTTAACCGATTAAGGCAAGACACTACATGCAAAATATCTAAAATGCACTTTATTCACTTGAGCCTGCAGGTTTCTATTACAATACATACCATTTTTTCAAAATGAGTTTCTCACGTACTGAGTCAGAAATCTCCACTTCAGTAGCACATACATACACCAAACTTCGCAGTTTTATTCCGATCTATATTCTGAAGGTGTCTGACTTTAGACAATATTTGTTTCATATTCTTACCATATACACATCTAGTGTCTTGCCTTAAGTCGTCGTCGATTTAAGATTCATACAGTTTAAGAAGTTCTTTCCAAATGCAGTTTTTGTCTAAAAATTATTTCTTGGTTTTCTGGAAATACCAGCACTAGCAAATAATACATCTGTGAACTAATAATTTTTATAGGTCAGTTCAATGTATGTCAAATCAGTCAGTATCAGTATGTTTGTGAATCACTGAACCTGGCAGACAATTCACTGATTGAACTCGTCAGAGTGATTCAGGAGATAATGAAACAATGAGAAGATAACTTAAGAGCACAGAGAACAAAAACAGCACTGGGTGATACGCAAAAATAACAAGTTAAACCAATCCCACAAATGCATTCTAACATTTGCCAACAACTAAGGTTTTCATTAGGTTCAGTGTATGAAAGCTTGTGATATTATTCGCTACTAACTGTGATTTTAAAGTTTTACCCTTTTGAGAGATGTTTTTGACATTATATACACGTTCCGTCTTGATTTTCTCAAGAATCATACACAGACGTGTAAAAAAAGTTTAACATATACCTTTCTTGGAGATGTTCTGTCTCCAAACACACTTTTTAAAAAAATTACAGATTTACATATTTCACATTATTAAAAAAAGCAAGTATGAAGTAGCTTTAGTGTAGTAACATGTTACCATGCAGCTTGTAGTGAAACTAGAAAGTTTATCATCACTAGAAAATTGTATTTAAAATTGTGCATTTGAGTAGGCTGCCACCTTTTACCAATTCACCAGCTGCAAACATTTTATTCTACATGCAAAAGTCTTAATCTGACATAAGCTAAAGTGTTTTTTAACAATAAATAAATCTCAAATATTTCCTCAACCCACCTTTTGTCCTTTTTTGCGTTTTCCCAGCAACTGTTCTTCCGCCTTCTGCCTAAATGAGCCAGTGATGCACCACAAGTCTGGTCTCCCTCTAAAAGTGAATCCTAAACCTTTGGTTCCTGGCCACGTCTATAAGCTTCAGTATTTTATGGAGTGCACGCATGTGAGGTGCACGTGAAAGTCTTTGTAGATACAGCATAGATCAATTTCTAATGGTCAGACACTGTCATCTGAAGAGAAACAGCCCATGTGCCAACCCGTGTTGTGTTCACTGCGCACATTCTCTTTGAAAGAGATTAAAATTTTAATCCATCTAATTAAAGTTCATTTATTTATAAGGCACTCTCTTTGTGTGTTCCATTTGATACAATAACTAAACAATGAAATTATACTATTTTAGGCTAATTATATGAGAATGACGGGCATTTAATATTGATAAGTTATCAGGAGGCAGTTCATTACTGCTATATTTAATACTTTTTGTCAAGAAAATGTGTCTTTGTGTCAAGATCATAAGAAACAAGTTGAGATTGAGAAAACAAGACAATTAATATTGCATATTCTCTCTTTGGGCTTCTTGTCATTTCCGTTTAGCGCTTGTGGTACTGTACTGCTCACTCATGCTGTTCTCGTTTAGTCAAATTTGGGTCAAATCTGTAGTCAGTAAATTCCATTTACTAAAAATTGAGTATAATAATTTGCATGTTCATCTTTAAAGGGATAGTTCACCCAAAAATGAAAATTTGCTGAGAATTCTCTCACTCACAGGCAATCCAAGAATACATGAATTTGCTTCTTAATTGGAAGAGATTTGTAGAAATTTAGCATCACATCACTTGCTGACCAGTGTATCCTTTGCAGTGAATGGGTGCCGTCAGAATGAGTGTCTAAACAGCTGATAACAACTAATTTGCTTCTTAGACTTACAAACAAGCAGCTTTTAATTTCCCAAGATGTTAACTGATGGACTGGACTGGAGTGGTGTGGATTATTGTAATGTTTTTATCAGCTGTTTGGACTCTCACTCTGACGGCACCCATTCACAGCAGAGAATACACTGGTAAGCAAGTGATGTAATGCTACATTTCTTCAAATTCTCCCAGTTCAGATGAAAAAATAATCTTGCATGGCCTGAAGGCGAGTAAAGTTTAAGCATATGTTCTTTTTTGGGTGATATATTGCTTTAATCAGCAATTTATATAACAAAACATTTGTAAGTTATCAAAAACTTCAATGAAGTATCAAAAGTTTCTTAAAAAGCAACCTAACACACGACTGATTTAGAAGAGTTTTTGAGATTGTGTGCAACAAGTCAACCTTCATGAATTGGCTCAATACAGACACACATTTATGCAAAAACAGCTCTACCAGAACAGCAGTGACCGTGTCGTGACAAATACAGTCACAGAAAGCGATGCCACTGAAACACGGAAAAAAACTAGACAGTCATGACACTAACCTTGTTTTATTTTGTACTCTATGGCTCTTCATTTGCCAAAAATGATGGCAACCATGCACCAGTAAACCGTCAGTGCAAAGCAAAGAACACAGAAACACTGTTTGCCTCCCATATGCCGAAGACGTGACAAAACGAGAGCAGAAAGTTTGACCGAGACACTGAACACCTTTGAGGAGTTCTGTAGGAAACCCCTCGTATTTTACCTGTGATACCGCTGGTAGTGCAGCTCCCTCTTCCTGTTTTCCTTCAGGTCCTTCTGTTACTGGCACAGCCGGATTGGCCATAACACTTTTCCACTCTAAAGATCAAATTACAAAAATATTTAAAAAACAAATGTCACATACAATCATGTTAAGTCCTTCAAAATTACATAAAACATTATTAAAGAATGAACTAGAAGCTAAAGAAAAGCAATATGTGGGAGGTTACCTGGTTTGAGTGTTTCAGCGTCAAGCAAGCCTCCTTCTTGAAGACTTCGAATATCATCGGCTTTCACTTTATCCCATGGGATATACGTGACACCCCGCTCCACATCCCAAAACTTCTTCAAGTCCGTCTTTATGCCCTTATTCAACGCCCATGCGATCTGATCAAGGACATCAAGTCAAAAAACTGCCCACACATAGATTCAAAACGAGCCACTACACATGCAAACATAAGATCTGGAACAAAAGTAACCAGATCTGGACAGCAAACACAACACTTGAAACTGTCTGGAAGTTTATTCACAGAAATAAACTGATAAAAACAATGATTAGCCAAATTAACTTCTTACCCATTAAAATAATTACATGAAGAAATGTGCAGAGTGAAGTAAGAGACATAAAACTAGCACAGCTAGGTAGTAAACTGACTTCTAAGGCAACGGTCAATTATACAAATTATTATTATACAAATATATTCATCCACAGAATGCTATGACTGAGCATTTAGAATCACGCATAATTTCCTAATCTAGCTTTTTAATAAACTTAGCATTGTATACTATCAATATTGTAGGTTCTGTAACAAATTGCTTATGTTCTTGGTTTGAATAAAAGTGTATGCTAAATGTATTCAAGAGAGTCATGTAATAAACAATAATAACTCTGACCAGGCATCTTCACCCATAAAAACTGCCGACATGAAGAAAAGGTTGGTTAGGGTACCTTAATGGTTTTCTGGTTGACTTTAACAACCCCTCTGCTGAGTTTATTCAGGGCTGTGTAGGCATCTTGTCTGTGCACCATGACAATGTAGGCACAACCTCTGGGAGGAATCATCTACACGGAAACATATTTAATAAAAAAAACAGTTCAACTTTAGTTAAAGAGTTAATACAAGCCAAAACAAATCCGCCAATGCAGAATTCATCAAAATAGATCATACTGGTTTTACATTTATTCCTGTGAGCCAAATTTTCAATGCGGAAGTGATGCAAATTTTACCAGCAGGCTTTACATACAGGCTCCATTCCAAAATCTAGGGAGCAGCCTTGCTTGCTGTCTACATAGACAGCTGCATCCTAACTGAAATGTAACTATGTAAGAGACCCATCCAAGTCTCATATACAACATTTAACAATAATACGTGGATAAGCGAACAAACCCATATTGTACATACATACACATACAATCCAATGCATTCTGGGACAGTCTCCTCTACATGTGATGCCTGTAATGCTCATTCAAACGTTTAGGGTCAGAAGGGTTTTGGCTTAGAAGATATATTTGAAAATGTAATTTATTCCTGTGATCAAAGCCAAATTTGCAGCATCATTACTCCAGTCTTCAGTGTCACATGATCCTTCAGAAATCATTTTAATATGATGATTTGCTGCTCAAGAAATCATTATTCATTTTAAAAACAGTTGTGCTGCTTTATATTTTTATAGAAACTGTGATGCACTCTCTTTCAGGACTCTTTGATGAATAAAAAAGATTTTTTTTTAACAATATAAATTACTGTTACTTTACACATCCTTTATAAAAAAAAAAATCAGTGAGCCCAAAATTTTGAACAGTGATATACAGTGATATAATTGATCTATACTCACGTTGATGGACTCGATCTGCCCAAACTCCTCCATCAGACTCATGATGTCCTGCTGCTGAGTCTTTTTGTCCAGCTGTCCGATCCATAATGTAGTACTGCACACTAAAACAATAAAAACAAAAAGCATATCAGAAAATTAAGTTGACACTTAACATTTATATTCAGTGCTAAAAAACCACAGCTATAAATCCTCCTTCATGTTTAAGGCAGAATTATATAAGATGAGTTTGTGTTCTCACCACTGAGAGTTTCTTTCTTGATGGGCGGAAGTCCTTTCTGTCGTCGCTCTCGCTCTTTCTCCCTGTCTCTCCTCTCCTCTGATCGCGCCTGTGGGGAACGGCCTCGCCGCTCTCTGGATCGAGAACGCGTGCGGTGATACCGCGACCGTTCTCGGCGGGAACGTGAACCGGACCGTGATCTTCCCGAGCGTGATGACGACAGTCTCTGTGGAGACCTAGAGAGACACAACATTTGAAAATTAAACCACAATCTTTTTAAGAGACTTCATGTTCAAGAGCATTCATTCAAACATACCTTGATCTCGTCCGCCTGCTGTGTCTTCGATCTCTCCCATCATGCACCGAGCGTTCATTCTCAGCTGAAGCCTGGAATGATGAGTCAAAGACATAATGTATGCATTTTATTTATTGCCTCACTGATGTTGGCGGTCCAACGTCAGAAAGTTCAGAATGATTTCAGCATTAAGTATGGCCCTATGAATTTCATGATGCAGACAACAATCAAGGAACACAATCATAAAAATGGAATTTACAGTATAACACGGAATGTCACAGAATTCCAAAAATTTTGGATGAATAAATCAAAAGTAGGGCAGTACTCCTAATCAAATAGTGATGTGTATTTTATTACATTTTTAAAAATCAAGTTGTTAATGTTTTATGGCTTCATTTGATTACCACCGTTTTGATAGTAAAAAAAAATAAACAAAAAAATTCAAACTGACAACACAATTTCTGAAAAAATAAAACACTGCATTCTTGTAAAAATGTTGAAGTTTCATAAATTTATTTGATTATTTAGTTGATTAGGCATGCTTTTTGATAAAATGTATATAAAAAAAATTATTAAACCATTAAAATGGAAAAAAATTATAATGGAAAAAAATAAAACGTTTTTTATTGGGGCCTTAAAAAGGTATTTTTTTTGATAAAATGTTTAAATTTGTAATTAATTGTTGTTAAATTGTAGAAGTTTCAGGAGTTTCATTAGATACGTTTTTCATTATTAAAATGTAACCAAAGAGCAGAATCAAGAGAAATTAAACTTAATTGGAATTTAGGAAAAAACATCATTCATTTCAAAGGTGCCCTATTTAAGTTTCAATAAGAGCTCTACTTAGACTGGTGAGGACACTTTGAGTTACGGGAGATATTAATATCTGGTAAAGGTGCAGAGAGGATGCTCTATACCTGCTGGTTTGTACCGGGCTGTATGACACTCTCATCAAAGACTTGAGGAGTATTATCTGGTATTTGGGTCTGAACCATCGCTGGGAACTCCTGAGGTGCCATCTGATCCTGGGACGGCACTTGACCCTGTGACATCATCTGACCCTGCATCTGCGTCTGGACATGAAGAAACACTTTTTTTTATTATTAATTATAATTAATGTATTACATACATCATTTTTGACATGTCCTTATTCTTTAAAGCTCTGTGGGTCTAAGTAAATACCTGGTTAACAATTTGGCTTAGAAGATGAGCTTGCAGGGCTTGCTGTAATTCTGGTGGGAGGTTTCTGTAAAGAATGACAGTATTAACTCAATACTAGAAAAACGATTTAACTGTATGTGAACAGGGAGGAATGAGAGTTTATTATGTCCTACATGGTAATGGGAGCAGCAGGGGCTGGTTCAGTCTTTTCCTCCACAGGTTCAGGGTCATCATCATAATCAAATCGATCCAGCAGAGACTGAGTCGAACCAGAAACAAAATGTCGCAGGTAGTGAATTAATAGCTCTAAACCATGCGTTCACTCTGTGGTTTCTATATAGCATAAGACAAGGCTGATATCTTCCAGATTCCACTATTCATTCCCTAACTAGATATACAAGGATGTGTGGGTTATGTCAAAAGTTGTAAAGCATCAAATTGAAACGTTCAGACTGCTTACCTTAGCTAATGATGGTTTCTGCTCAGGGGGCGGGGCAGTGGACTGAGCAAGCCCCGCCCCTCCAGCCTGCTGGAGAGTTTGGATCAGCTGCTGTAACTGACACAAACATATCAGATTAAATATCAAAATAAATATTTCAGTGATTGCACAAGCAGTGTCATGTTAATATTATGTAAATTTTATATTCTCATTAAAAAAAATTATGATTTGTCTTTTTATATTTCGGTATAGCTTTAATTTATTTGGTCTTCGGTTTTAGTTCTAGTAATTTTTATATTTCAGCTTAAATTAAATTTAGAAGTGTTAACTGTGATAAAGTTTTTTATCTTACATTTATATTTGATCACTTTAAAATATTAACACTGCACAAGTGAAATTTCAGCCTGCTAATGCAAATTTTAGCATAATTCTAACACAATTTAACACAATGGAGAAAGTCAAGCATCTCTAACGGCTAGACGAGAAAAACAGAGCAAATGTGCAACCTATAGTATGTATTTTGAAAGTTTTTACTCAGAAACAGCTAGTAAATTTCAAAAAGAAACAACAATCCTTTGAATTAAAAAGGACATTTTGAAGTAGAAAGACTGAAATGGTATTTTCTACAACATACTCCAATAATCTTTGTTTTATTTGGAATTTCTAAAAAGTAATATCTTTTGCAGTGTGCCAGGTTGCTCCTTTGTACTCCTTCAAAATCTTATGCTCAATAATCTGTTACGAGAATAATACAGGAAAAACTGTTTTTCATAAAGAATGCGTTCATAAAGAAGTGTTTGAGTGCAGTGATTGTTGGATTACCTCGATGCCCCCTGTGCCCTGGAGGAGCTGGGCGACCGCAGCAAGGGCCACTGGGTTCTGAAACGAGGGCGGGACTGCTGCCGTCTCAACCGCTGGTGCTGGTGCCGGTGCCGGCTCTGGCACTGCCATTTCCACTGGCACTGGTACGACTGGAGGCGCTACGAAAAGACATGAAAACTGCAGTTTAACAGGCAGCTAGTTTGAATAGGATACAAGTTCCAGTCCAAGTATATGCACTTCTATTCAAAAGTTTAGGATCATTAAGATTTTTGTTGTTGTTGAAAGAAATGCAATGAAATTCAGCAATGACATTAAATTGTTAAAAATTGACAGTAAAGACATTTATAATGTTACAAAAAATTCTTTCAAATAAATGGCATAATAAATGAGACGCAGACGCTGAAGACACAGCGAGTCATGTGCATTTTGTTTTTTGTATAGTTTGTGTATGATATTTGAATTCTCAAGGAATTAAAGAAGATGCAGAATTTTTAGAGTTATTATTGGATTGGTTTGTGTGGTTTTTATTTCTGTTGTGTGATAGGATGTTAGATGAATCCATATTGAGTAAAAATGTCCAGAGCTTATCAACATTATTAACATAAATTTAACCTTATTTTACATTTGATATCATTTTGATATCATTTGCATACACTAGGTGTGTAGATTTTTATTTGCATCGATTTGTATCGATGCATGGCGTTGAGGATTTTGCATGGTTCTGCATCGATGCAGTAATAGACCATAGTGGTCTCCTTTAGAAGGCTGCGCCCTCCGAAGGTCAAATCCTCTGTAGGATGCGTATACGGAGTGTCCTCAACCTAGAATTAAATGAGATGGCCTTCGTAGGATGGGAAGCTTCTCTGTTTGTAAAATTTATATAATATGTTTGATGGGTTTAGCTTTTTACCTTATCAGATTTTGATTTGTTGATTTCTGGGGCGAATAGGAGGTTAGTAGGTTAGTATGTTAGAAAGCAGTGCTGAATCTGCGTGCTTACGAATCCTCTCATTTTAACACACGACGTATAGACACTGTGAAAGATTCATTGTGCATATATTTGTGTTATAACAGAGCTTTATGAGATCACGATTAACTGCGATGTCAGCTTTTAGTGATAATAAAGGAAGTGCGCTGCTTGCATTCTGCCATGCTAAGCCATGCACGCAGCAACCCATGCTTGCTTTTCTGTTAAAAATAACAGTGGTTTGTGAATGTTGATGCTTAGCCTAAATAACAAATATTTTCTCAGGAGTGTTTATGCTGGGATGTTGTGGAGTTTAGGAGATGTTACAGAACCATTTAAATGTCAATTTCTTTGATTTACTGAAAAAAATCTATATTGCTGAATTTTATGTTGGTTTTATGTGGGAGTTTTTTGGGTGGGATTGGATTTATTTTTTATGTGGTTCTTTGGTATGGGACAGAATCTTTTGGGAGCGGGACTGAAAAATCCATCCCGCGCAGGTCTCTGACTAAGACTGCAGAATGTCCCCAATGCACAAAAAAAAATTTACATACCCACACTCCCATTGAAACACATTATAGCATGCCATGTATGATGTTTCTGCTGGGATATGACTGTCATTTTGTTTTGTTAAAATCTTTTTTTTTTAATATATATATATTTTATTGTTTTGATATATACCTGAAAGCTTCATGAAGCCTCAATTTGGTTGGTGCAGGTTTAAAGATTTCACTTGTTGGGCTCATTTAAGAATCTTCATAGGATTCTATAGGCCCCTCTATTGGCTTTAATCATAAAATACAATTTATGTCATTTCTCCCCACCAGATGGAATCAGAGATGCTCAGTGACCTAGGCCCTAATGCAGGGGTCAGCAACTTTTTCGGCACATGACTTGCCCATTTTAAAGGGGTCATATGATTGCGAATTCAATTTTTCCTTTTTCTTTGTAGTGTTACAAGCTCTTGGTGCATAAAGAAGATCTGTAAAGTTGCAAAGACTAAAGTCTCAAATCCAAAGAGATATTCTTTATAAAAGTTAAGAGTCATTACCACACACCCCTAAAACGGCTCGTTCTAACATGCCCACACGTCTATGTCACGACATGTGGGAAGATTTGCATAACGCTGCCCAAATGTTCACACAAAGAAAAAAGGCGTAACTTTTATTCTCGCTGTTGCCACCGGCACCATGTTGTTTCGTTGCACCATGTTGTAGAGACCCTGTGTTTCCTTCCAAAGGAGGACACAACTAGAAATCAGTGGTTAAGTTGTATTTACAACACTGTTGTATTCAACCCAAATATTCAGATTGTCTGTTTCGATAAACTTTGCAAGGACAGTCTGGCGCTTCTGACTCACAGCCTGTAAGTATGAAGTATGTTTACATATTTAAAAAATGTGCCACTGATGATTCATGAGTGTAGAGTAGCGTTGGTTGTTTGTCGTTTCTCCGATCACAAATGCCCCACTGGATGCAACAAATGCCTCATTTATAATGGGTTTTATTGTTTTTGTCTTGTCACGCTGGGACATGGCATCACAGCATGGTAAGGCAGCGTTTCCCAATCCCAGTCCTCTTTTCACGTACAACGCTTGTTCTATTCAACTGTAAGTGCCCTGTGGAGTGGACATCACTGGATATTTCATCATGATTCCAGTTCGAAATGAGTGCATATGTTTCATTCAAAGGGAATTAAAGTGTACGAGACGTGAATTTATATTGTATTTATTTACAGAGGTATAGGAAGTCACACTTGTCCGTGTGTGAAGACATTGCAGGCAGCAGCGCAGTGCAAATCCATAAATGAATGTTCGGAAGTTAAGTAAACTTCAACAGATTTCCCCTACTCAGGGAGTAGGGTGAATTGATTTTTGTTGATGGGTCATATCAATCGGAACGCAGTAGCACGTAGCTCTCTTCTAACGAGCTGGTAATATGAATCAGGTGTGTTAACAAAGAGAGACATGCAAAATATGCAGAGTGAGGACTGGGATTGGGAACCGCTGTGGCAAGGCGTGTAACATTTCCGTCACACGCTTGAGGCATTCAGCCAATCACAACACACTGGATAGCTGGCCAATCAGCGTACACCTCACTTTTCAGACCGATGAGCTTTGTAAAAAACAATGCGTTTCAGAAGGCGGGGCATAGAGGAGAAACAATAATGTACAGTATGTGGAAAATAATGTTTTTTTTTTATCCTTGAACTGGATAAACACATTGCATTACACCAAATACACAAAATAATGTTCTTTTTAGCAACGTCGTATGACCCCTTTCATTTTTCTGGTTAACCTCTGTGCCATTTTTTTGTTTTAAAGGTGACATATCATGAAAATCTGACTTTCCCAGGTTTTAAGTGCTATAATCAGGTCCCCAGTGCATTTACCAACCAAGAAAACATGGAAAATATTAACCCAGTAACTTTGTTTTGGTAAGCCTTTTTCTGCAAGCGTCTAAGAATATGAGCGCGTCAGATTTCGCTCCCTTGGTGACGTAACAAAGGGATATGTCATTATAATATTACCGCCCCTTAAACTGTAAGTTTACACCCATGGCGCTGTCATTTTGATTTTGCAAGCGTCAACGGTGTACCAGTTCTAATGCCATGGAGAAATTTTGAGCAAAACATACTAACTGTTCTGTCTTTGGCTGCACAGACGAGCACTGAACACTATTTAGAGTCCCAGCCTCAGAGGAGACAACAAAGCAGTGGATTTATTGATTTATTTAATGTATATTGCTGCTGCCACACAGATCGTAAATAAACATGCAAATTTACCTTAGACATAACCAACTGTTTTTGTAACTCGTGTGTTTTTAACAAACTTCTGTGTGAAAAAGAACTTAGTTTAGTACTCAATCAAATGCTGTGACAGCTTCGGACGTGTGCTCTCAGAAAACCATATATCAGAAGTGTAAACTCTATGGTTTAAAATTGCATGATTTCAGTGCTATAAACATGATAATCAGAACCAAAACAGATGTTTTTAGCAGGTCAGAGCTGTAATGACTTCTTGAAAAGAAGGGCGGAGAGCAGCAGCTCATTTGCATTTAAAGACACAGGCCCAAAAACAGCGTGTTTCTGCTTCCACTCAAAATAGGCATTTTCAAAATGATATAACAAATGATCTGTGGAGTATTTTGAGCTGAAACCTCACAGACACATTCTGGGACAACACAGACTTACATTACATATTGTAAAAAGGGCCATAATATGTCTCCTTTAAGGAGAGATCGCCACAGAATACAAAGCTGTGATATTGGATCTAATGATTTGTCTGATCCTGCACCTCTCTCTTTTGCACTATACATAGAGATAACCCGGGAAGAACACTTTGGAGGTTAAATACAAGCATTCTAAATAACCAACAATTTCAAACTCAAATTAAGGACGAAATAAGAATTTTTCTTGAAAAAAAATGATAACGGGGAATTTAACTCAGCCACAGTATGGGATATCTCAGTAATGAACTAAAAGATCTTGAAACACAACACCAAAAAGATTAAAATAAAAAATAAAAAAAATTAGAAATGAAATAAATAATGTATTCACAAGAAATTAAATATTTACGAAATATTTACAAAATACGTTTAAAAAACAGTATTTACAAAACAGAAATACTACAAATCAGGCTCTAAATCAACTAAACTTTTGGCAAGGAAGCTACAAAAACAACAAACGGATAATACAATATATAAAATAAGGGATCTGAGTTCTATTACAATATAAACATACAATACAAACAAAATGAAATACAAAAAAACATTTAAAAAATACTACACATTACAGCATACACAACCACGCCTAGAGGACAGTTCCTTGACTCCCTCAACTTACCAGTTATAACAGAGGAACAAAATCAAACATTAACAGCTGCGATAACTGAGACAGAACTAAATAATGCCATTTCCAGGCTCAAGGCGAATAAGTGTCCCGGCCCTTGTGGCTTTTCATCAGAGTGGTATAAGACTTTCCGATCTAAATTAATACAGAGTCTTCTTCGGGCTTGCAATACATCTTTAATGGAGGCCAAAATGCCTCCATCATGGAGTGAGGCAGTGATCTCAGTTATACCAAAAGAGGGAAAAGAGAAATTACAATGCAGGTCATACGGACCAATTTCGATCCTGAACGTTGATTAGGGGTGGGTGCTATACCGGTATGATAGTGACTAACGTTACCGGTATTATGTTGTTCCACGATAATGGAATTTGTGATACCATGGATACCGTTATATATTCATGAATTCAAATTCTGCATTTATATAGTTTTGTTCAATTTGGTATGCTTTGCAAATTTTAACACAAATAACGATAAAGAGTCGAGGCTGAACGTTTTTGTCCTCTGTGTGCAATGTCGTACTACAGAGGTGTTAGTCATCAAACACAGGGCATCGTAACAGACCAAATTAATAGAGCTCAAATAGCATGCTCCAGTGGTTCCCAAACTGAGAGATCGTGTAAAGTCAGCAGATTATTTTGCAAAAAAAAAAAAAAAGAATAAAGACTACACTGCATAACTGTCCCGCTTATCATGCAGCCACATGCCTCATAAGTAAATAATTGAACACAAAATATTAATTTGACATATTTTAATTACCTCAACATGACTCGCAATACCTGCTTGAGCTCTCTGTTATCAGTTGTAGCAGTTGTGGTTATATCAACAGACCACTAGATGGAGCGATTGATGAATCAGAGTTATATTGAGTTAAATAACTGACACAAAGGAACATTTCAAATATTCATAAGAGAATCCTGAAAAAATAGTTTGCTCAAAAATATCAAGCAGCACAACTGTTTACAACACTGATGATAAACAGAAATGGTTACTGAGCAGCAAATCATATTAGAATGATTTCTGAAGGATCGTGTGACACTGAAGACTGGAGTAATGATGCTGAAAATACAGCTTTGATCACAGGAATACAGTAGCTTGTGTGTTTAAAACATTCAAATAGATAATTTAAATGGACAATATTTCACAATATACAGTGTTTACTTTATTTTTAATAAATAAATGTAGCCTGAATCGATTTTTTCAACACAGCCCTCTGACAACTGCACAATAGCCAAAAAACAAAGGCACAATAAAAAACGACTTTTCAGGTCTATGTCCAATTCCTTACTTTTTCTAGTTATATATAGTTAAAATATTTAGACTGTAATTTTTTTTTCTTATGTCACAATATAATATCGATATCGCCTGGACAGTGTAAAATATGGTGAGATATATATAAGCTCATATCGTCCACCCCTAAAGTCGATTACAAATTATACACAAGCATCGTTGCCAAAAGACTGGAAAAGATTCTCCCGCAGCTAATACATAACGATCAGACTGGGTTTATCTCTCAAAGACAAACTCATGATAACATTAGACGATCTAGTATCCAACAGGACAAACTTGAAGCTCTTTTAATTAATTTAGATGACTGGAAAAGATTTTGAAGCTCTTTTAATTAATTTTGAAGCTCTTTTAATTAATTTAGTTTCTGTAAGTTGGTTTTTGTTAGGGGCATCGTTACGCTATATAATCGTTACGCTATATCTGCTCAGATAAAAATAAATGGGTACCTTACAGATACCATTATATTAGAATGTGGATAAATTCAGGGGTGTCCAATTTCACCACTGCTTTTTGCGCTCTTTATATAGTCTCTTGCTCAGTGGATAAGGCATGAAAACATCAAGGGCATCTGTATAAATAGAGAAGACCACAAATTCTTCCTTAACCCCGCTAACTCATTTCCTGAATTAATGAATCTTCTAGAAAAATTTGTTAGGTATCCAGGATACTAATTATATAAACAAAAAAACACAAACTTTGACTTTTAATTAAATGCCTCCAAAGCATATTCAGAATTTGCTGAAATTTTTAGGAATATACTTAATGAAAGAAATTTCAACACTAGCAGAGGTAAATTTTGACCCACTTTTAACAAAAGTCAAAGATGATATACATAGATGGAATGCCATCTCTTTCTTTGGCCTTAGTCATAGAATTTACTCGATAAAAATGAACATCCTTCCATGATATCTCTATTAATTTCAAGCACTTACTGTAGAAATTCCCTTAAAACATTGGTCTGAATTAAATAAGATCATTTCCAGATTTAATTGGCAAAGGAAAAAACCCAGGATTAAATTCAAGACATTACAGCTCCCAACGGAGGAAGGAGGTATGGCATTAACCCATTTTAGGGATTATTTTTATGCGGCCCAGACTAAATCTTTTAATCCAACATACCAAGCTAGGTGGAAAGATATCAAACTTTCCATAATGAATGATCCCCCAATTTAAGCAGTATTGGCACATAAAATGTTGGGAAGATTTATAGATAAGGTGCAAAACCCATGGATTAAAGCCCAACAAAAACCTGGAACACAATAAAAGAATATAAACTAGATCGTAAATTACTAATAATTCAATGGTGTGCCTATAACCCTGAATTTAATTCAAACAGAATGGATTATAGATTCAAATCTTTGGTCTCAAAAGCAAAAACAACGTTCTATTCTCTTACGGAAAATGGAGATTTGAAAGACTTTGAAAGTTTGAAGAAAGAATACTGGCTTGAGAAATCTGATTTTTATAGATATTTCCAGCTACGCAATCATTTTGAAAACAACATCAAAAATAAAACAGACTTTGATGACCCAATATTGAAGATATTTACAGGTGCTTACCAAGATGATTTAAATAAGGGTGTCATTTCTAAATTTTATTAAGGTCTTAGGGGAAAAAAACTCACTCTACAGAATACATTAAAGAAAAATGGGAAAAAGAAAGGTAATTTTTTGATATCGATATGATATCGAGTGGCTTGATGTATGTAAATTCCCATGGAAGTGTACTAACTCTCATATATGGTGGGAGTTTGGGTGGAAGTGCCTTATCAGATTTTTTATTACACCGAAACAGAAAGCACATATTGAGGGAGGGGACACCAAATGTTAGAGACAGTGTGGGTTTCGAGAAGCCAATCACTGGCATACATTTTGGGAGTGCTCAGTGATAAAAACCTTTCTGGGCAGAGCTTCATAAAGCAGTGGAAAGCATTTTTAACACTACACTGCCTTTGGATTTTTCCACATTATATTTAGGAAATGCTGATTTCCAGACAATATGGCCTGAAAGATGCCTATTTGGCATTTTATCATCTGCTGGTAAAAAAATAACTTACAAGGTGTTGGTTGCTTCCTGAACCCCCCACAATACAATAATTGATGGATATAGTAAATTATATTTATGTTATGGAAAAGATTACTTTTTCCCTTTGTCTTCAGAAGAATGTGTTCAGAAAAGTCTGGTCCAAGTGGGTTGAATATGTAAGGCCTTTATGGCCAGACTTTGTGGAGGTAAAAAACAAATTACCCTTCCCTTCTGAATGAAAAATTCTATTGTAATCTTCCTTACATACCTTTTCCACATCGGAAACCAGCTGACTTTTTCCCCACAGTCTCCATCATAGACCAAGGACAAACACTTAACATTATTTAGTATGGAGTTTCATTATTAAGTATATACCTGACCTCCCATGAATTGTAAAAATGATTATTGTTATTAATATAATACATTTTTATTTTGTTTTGTATTAAGAAAAAAAAAGAAAAAAAAAACTGAATAGCAGAGAAGAATGTAACTACATCTGTTTCGAAATAATGTACTGTTGCTTACGCTGCTACATCAAAATAAAACACTTTCAAAAAAAAAAAAAAAAAGACCTTTGGCAATTAGAATTAAAACTTGGTAACCGTGTATGAATGCATAGACATTTTAACTGAATTTAGGACTGGTGGTGGTGCTTTTTTTGGTCATTCAGTATTTACTTGCCCAGAGTGAAGATTTACTCGCAATGTACATGGATGGTTTAACAGCATTTTTGATCACATAAATGCAGCCTTGAAGAGAAATCTCACCTACACCAAACTTTTGAACGGTAGTTTAAATATAAAGACCTTGACTCAAAAGGCCTGATATAAAACCTAAAGAGTAAAGCATAATGACATAAGCACAAGAATTAAATGTTGGCTTATTTACCGGCGGCTGTGATTCCATTCTCCACTAGAGGTAGTTCATGAGCTGTGGCCATGTCTAACAGCGGCTGAATGATGTCCATGCTGAACACGTCATTCTTCTCCCACAGATTCAGCACACGCAATATCTTCCCCTACATTTAAAAAAAAAAATGCACCAATAAAATCCACCAGCACAGTAACACGTCACTGTCATTTCACTGGATGTAATTATTCAGTACCTTATCATCAGCTGGGCACTGGAAGAGGTTCTGAAATGTAACAGTGAAGTTTTTCAAAAACCTCGGGCCAAACAAATCTTTGTCCGTGCCAAACTGATGGCGTGACTGTCGGATAATTGAGTCGACCACATAGAGACCCGCAACCTTTAGGTCTGGTTTACACTGATGGAAAAAAGAAACACATTCAATCTTTACCTTCCCATACCAGCAATCATCAGTACAAGAACGTCAGTATATTTATTACATACCCTCTTGATGAACTTCTCCACGATCTGAACAACGTGCTTGTAAAGCTAACAAAGCAAATAAATCATAAAAACTCAGTCACAAAAGAAAGATTCAACAAATGTTAACAAAAATGTAAGTGCTGTGTATTTAAAGTGTGGTCACAAAGAATGTCAAAACACCAATAGGTATGAGAAATAAAAAGGAAAAAAAAATCAACTATCAAAATCAATAAACAGACAACACATGAAAACTGGGCTTAAATGAGAATTTTAATTCATTTCTCTTCTACCGTTCAAAAATGAATGGGTGCCATCAGAGTCCAAACAGCTGGTTTAGTCACTTCTGGCAAAAATACAAGACCATAACCCATAACGCTTCCTCCAGTGAAAAAGTCCATCATCTGTTCTCCCCTTACATCAAAACCCACTGACGTATTTGTTTTGACTTGTATACAGTGCTTAATTCTCTCCTGATCTAAATGAGATGAGTTTGCCTCGGGAGAAAGCAATATTATGGATAGAGGTCTTGCATTTTAGCCAGAAAACACTGATTTTAAGTAAAAACATCTTAATGATGGATTTGTTTCTTACAAACATGCAACTTTTGGCTTCACAAGATGTTTATTGATGGACTGGAGTCATGTGGATTACTTGTGATGTTTTTATAAACTGCTTGGACTCTCATTCAGACGGCACTCATTCACTGCAGAGCATCCACGAGGTTGATTTAATTCTCAGAAAATTTTCAATGTGAACTATTATTTTAAACACAATCGGTATATGATTGTGCTTGTAAAACATTCTTTAAACCCATTTTTAGATAAAAGAATCACCGCAAACTCAAAATAACAGGAACATAATTAAAAAAAATTCTTTAAATAATATTCAAATAATTCATCAATTAATTAAGACCCCTTCCCTTTCCTATTTTCCGTCCTGGCTCACCTTGATAGCTTTGATTCCCGCTTTGGTGACAGACATCATTTTGGCTCGAGAGATCGGGGGAGTCATGTCCATCATGGACAGCATCTACAGGGTAGAAAGCAGGAAGAAGAAATGTCAAATTTACCCTCATAAGAAACGTAGACCAAGAACCGAGACCAAAACATCCGAAATGCTCAGTTACTGGCCAACTCAACCTCAAAAACCTCTGAGAACACAAATAATGTCAAAATGAATAAAACATGCATTTAACCTCATAAAAAAAACTCAATGACAACGACAGATCTCTGTTTTTTGCTCATAAACACCTTTATAAGACTTGATTAAATCATCAATAAGGTTGATCAGGTATCTAACTCTATAGGGGGCGCCACTGAAATTTCCTCCACATTCAATTCTAATACAACGAACATGTCAAAACTAGATTAAATCACTTAAAATATTATGTATCCATTGAATAATCTCTCTATAAACCTCTATACGTGCTCCAAGCACTCAAACTAATTGTAATGAAGCGCAGTTTGACAACACGAACAGGTGGAAGGTCACTAAACAAACTAACTTCATTCGAACTAAAACCGCATCTGTTTATCTATACCCCGGGTTTTATTTGACTTCAGAATATTAAGCTGCAAAAAACTATGATATTTACCCATCAGTGAACAACAAACAAACATAAACACGGATTGTTTTGGAGTCGCTAAGCGCGCGCTCGGCTAATGCTAAAGGGTAAACGGCAAATAAAACGCAAATTCTCACCTCCCCGTTAAAGGCGTTCACCGCTTCCATGTCCATGAGCGTTATTAACTCAATATGTCTTTGGGTATATTATCCTGGACCCGAATAAACATGTGTAAAAAGGATTTTCGAATTGAAGGCCGCATGAGATCGACGCTCAGAAACTCAACACAACCCTCTGCGAACGTTGACGCGTGACGAGCGCGCGCGGGGAGAGCGCGCCACACCGCGCACCGGAGAACAACTGTAGAGACATTGGTCACTGACACACGATATTATATATTTGTTTATTTATTTCAGCAATATTTTAACAAAGAAATCCGGCAATATCCCCATCACGAATATTTTTGTTTAAAATAAATGTATGAATGATTGAATGAATTAATGAATGAATGAATAAATAAATAAATAAATAAAGATCCCCCCAAATCTACCAACACACGAATTAAAAATGATTAAAAGAAAGGTTTTCATGCCAACGGGAATTTTCAAGTGTCCAGTTGGGACTTTTATTATTTTAAATCTAGACCGTTTCGTGTTGTTCCATGTGGTCTTTTATTTTGAAATATAACGTTAGCGTTCTTGTGACGGATTTATCAGACCCCGGTGACCAGCTGCGACCATGCCGACAGTCAGCGTGAAGAGAGATCTGCTCTTTGAAGCTCTGGGACAGAAATACAGTAAGTGTTTAACATGTATGTGTTTGAAGGGGTGAGCGCGTTCTCGAGTGTGTTGTTTGCATGGAGACTGTGCTCAATGCGCGCGACTGTGATTGGGTGATTGTGTCTGCATCTGGCGAAGCGATAATAAAACTGATTACATTTTATAGATCACTTATTCTACTGGTATCATCATCTCGTCATTCCTCAACGAATTCATTTTGAAACGCTAAACGAATTTAAAATACATTTCTCCTGTGTGTCGCGGCGATTGCATCAGATTCAAATCATTCCGAGATTTCACCGAATTCAGTGAAGATTTTGTTTTATATTTAATATGTAATTTTATAGTCTGCCGCTGCTTGAATACTGTAACGCTTTATGTCTTGTAATGTAGTTTTTATGCCTCATTCATTTGAAGAGCTGAGATGTCAAACTTGGAAGCCCATTGATGACGCAATCATAATGCGACGCAGAATTTCAGGCTTTAAGTAATTCTTTGTTTTAAATGTACTTAAATAATAACATTTTATTTTGTATTCACATTTTAGCTGATGAAGAATTCGATGAACTATGTTTCGAGTTTGGCCTCGAGCTGGACGAAATCGTAAGTCATGTGAAACTATTTGTTTACAAACTGTCTTCGTTATTAAAGTTTTAAGATCTATTTAATTTTATACACACGTGTGTGTTTGTGTTATGTAAAAATAAAATGTAAAAAATTAGAAAGGTATATATTTATAACTAGAAATTTTTATATTATCATAGAAAAAAAAATCAACACCCTGACAAAGGACTGTTTGGACTTTTGTCAAGTAAATACAACGTGTGTGTCACATATATATATTATTATTATTATTATTATTATTATTATTATTATTTATGTAATATTTTTTTTTTTTTTTTTTTATTATTATTATTTCTGGTATATATATATATATATATATATATATATATATATATATATATATATATATATATATATATATATAAATAATGGAAACAATACACATTATTATATTACATAAATAATAATAATAATAATAATAATTCTTATTATTATATATATATAACTGGTATTATTAGATGTATATATAAAAATATATATATATATATATATATATATATATATATTTATATAATGTAGTAAATACATATAAATAATTTATATTATTTATGTAATATAATAATGTGTGTTTTTTCCATTTATTTATATATATATATATATATATATATATATATATATATATATATATATATATATATATATATATATATATATAATAATTTATATTATTTATATAATATAGTAAATACATATAAATAATTTATATTATTTATGTAATATAATAATGTGTATTTTTTTATATATATATGATTTATATAAAATTAATTAAATATTTAGAATATCATTACAGAAACGTGTTATTTTCCATAACTGATGTTAGAGCTACTGATTAATTTGAATTTAAAATGTAAACATTTAATTTTAATTAAAAATCTGATTATTTTGTCTGTCTCTCAATGTTTAGACATCAGAGAAGGAAATCTTAATCCGTGAGCAGGGAGGTGAGAAGGCAGAAGGAGCGTCTGATGTGGTGCTGTATAAGATCGACGTGCCAGCGAACCGCTATGATCTCCTGTGTCTGGAGGGTCTCGTCAGGGGTCTGCAGGTCTTCAAGGAGAAGTGAGACTCCGTGTTTGTGGTTCTGCTGTCTGACTGAGTGTTATTGTCTTTATATGACTGGTTTTGTTGGGTTTGTAGGTTGGAAGCTCCCCGGTACAAGCGCGTGAGTCCGGCAGACGGAGGAGAGCCTCAGCGGCTGGTCATAACCGAGGAGGTTCATATCAGTGTCGTATTGTGGCATAGAGATTTGATTATATTGATTTCTTAAGAGCTCAAGTAGAGTGAGAAACCATCAGCCGTAGTGAAGAATGGAGGGAGATCGTTTGAATTAATATAACGGTTGTGGTGCTGATATCAGATAATATTTCGTGTTTATCTAGACGGCGTCTGTGCGGCCGCACGCTGTAGCAGCTGTACTGCGCAACATCACCTTCACTCAGGAGCGATACGAGAGCTTCATAGAGCTGCAGGAGAAGCTGCACCAGAACATCTGCAGGTGACTCATCAGATCACTCGCTGGTTTATTATGAGAAGCTGCACTGCTGAGCTTTAACACTCTGCTCTTCTCTCATCAGGAAACGGACCCTGGTTGCCATAGGAACTCATGATTTAGACACCATCTCTGGTCCATTCACCTACACAGCCAAACCTCCCGGCGAGATCCGCTTCAGACCGCTCAGTCAGAGCAGAGAGTACACCGCCGCTGAGCTCATGAGTCTCTATAAGGTGAGATTTGATTGGCTGTTCTGGCCAGATCAGGGTTATTACCATTTAAATCAGCATTTTAATTACTTCAAATAAAATCACATATATATATAAAAAAAAAAAAAAAATTTTAATTACAGTTGCCATGGCAACGTTTCTCATTTTCGTTTATATAAAAAAAAAAAAAAAAAATAACTCAAATTAAAAACTAAAACTTAATAATAAAAAAACACTATATAGACATAAAGTAAAATAATAATAAAAATGACAAAAACAACAAAGTTACCAAAAGTTTAAGATAATTGTAAATGAAACAATGTATAAAGTCTTACTCAAAATATTAACAAAAACTATAACCGAGCAACATTTCCTATTTTCAGTTGAAGTATTAAAATAACTACAAAACCTTAAGACTGTAGAGACATATTTAATAAAGATGACACAAACATGCAATAACTAAAACTTTCAAATTAAAATGAAAACTATTGAAAATATTCAAAATATTAACTGCAATATAATATAATAGGGCAACACTTCCAATTGTCGTTTAGTTTAAGCTAAAGTACTAACTAAAACTAAAAACTATAAAGGGTAATCAAATAAGAACAAATAAAAACAAAACAACTAAACTTTTAAATTAAAACGAAAATCTAAAAATAAAAACAAATTCAACATATTAACAATAACTATAACAGTACATCAGTGATACTCAAATAATGCTGGGCCAGATGGATTCTGATTGGCCACTCAATCAAGTCTCCTGTGAAGTGAAATCTGATTGGTTAGTATATTAGTAGCTTATTTGCCAATATATTTGTCTATTCTTGTATGTTTGAGTTTTTTCCCCAGAATGCATCATTTAACAAGTTGAAAAAAAAATCATCAATCTTACTGTTAATGTGAAGTTTTTTGTCATCTGTAGACTGACAGTCATCTGAGGCACTACCTGCACATCATCGAGAATGAACCTCTGTACCCCGTCATATACGACAGTAATGGAATCGTCCTGTCTATGCCTCCAATCATCAACGGTGAGTTAAATACACACATACAGTACATATACAGTATGCATTCACAGGAGCATGGATAGATGTGCACACACACACTCCACTTTTTCTGTTTAACATTTAGGCTTTGTGTTTTTGTTTTTGTCCAGTTTTTTGCATTCAAACACTGTTAGTCTAAAGTTTTATATTTCTCTCTCTCTCAGGGGACCACAGCAAAATCTCATTAAACACAAAGAACATTTTCATTGAGTGCACGGCCACAGACCTCACAAAGGTAAACTGTGTTACTCTTATAATGCTTTTATTACTATTTTATTTTGTAATAATACAATATACATAGTCTGTAAGATTTTTTTTATTTTTAATAAAATTAATACTTTTAATCAGAAATGATGCATTAAATGGATCAAAAGTGACAGTAAAGACATGTATAGTGTTACAAATGACTGCTGTTCTTTTGAACTTTTTTAATTCATCAAATAATCCTTTTAGTTTTATGAATAATTACTGTTTAGGAGTTTGTAGTGTTTTTATTGTGTGTTTTTATCTCTCAACAGTGTAAGTAAGTATGTGCTTTCGTACATAGCTCAACGTAATTTTGTGGCAAAAAGACAGTCTCAGTTAACCTAAACACAGTATACGTAGCAAGGGCTTTTAAATAATATAATAAATAAAAAGAAAACAGATAGAATAGAAAAAGAATAGAGCAAGTTAGTGTTAGAGGTCTTTTTTATAATTGTATAATAAATGAAAAGAAAATAGATAGAATACAAAAAGATTAGAAAGGTAGTTAGATTTTTTTTTATTTATTTTTTTTATAAATAGAATTAGAATAGTGAGTGAAAAAGTTAGAGGGTCAAATAAAGATGGAAGAGATGTGTTTTAAGCCGATTCTTGAAGATGGCTAAGGACTCAGCTGCTCGGATTGAGTTGGGCAGGTCATTCCACCAGGAGGGAACATTTAATTTAAAAGTCCGTAAAAGTGACTTTGTGCTTCTTTTGGATGGCACAATCAAGCGATGTTCACTTGCAGAACGTAAGCTTCTTGAAGCACATAAGTCTGAAGTAATGAATTTAGGTAAAGGGGTGCAGAGCCAGTGGTGGTTTTGTATGCAAACATCAATGCCTTGAATTTTTAATCCTGAAAATTAGCTAAGAACTACAGCATGCTTTTAAACATGAGAAACGTTTTCTGTGTGTGTTTGCAGGCAAAGATCACGCTGGATATGGTAGTGACCATGTTTAGTGAATACTGCGATGAACCATTCACGTGAGTTTCTAGCATCTCCAGTTTGGATTCAGCCAGTGTTCAGTACTGTGTGTTTGTTTGTTTTAACATGTTTTTCATTTTATTCAGGGTTGAGGAGGCAGAGGTTGTTTATCCCGATGGCAGATTGTCTGTGTATCCTGTATGTATTCAGTTTTTAACTTGATAGTAATTACACTAACTAACCACACAACTACACTGGCATTAAAGGGACTTTTTTACTCATCCTTTCTTTCTTCTGTGGAACACAAAAGATCTTTTTAAGAACGTTGGTAACAAAGCAGTTTTGTTTCCCATTGACTTCCATTGAATGGTCAAAAATATAATGTTAACCGAAACCGTTACCAGAAGCGCTCCTAGACAAGCAGAGTCTCATTAAATTTAAAACAAATCTCTTTTTTTGCTTCAAATGCTGTTGATAGAGCTTAACTTGTGTGAACAAAAATTAAATCCAGATTAAAGCAAAATTAGTTTGGCTTTAAAGAAAAAATATGACATTGTTAGTAATAAATTCTGCCTTATTTGAAAGTCATTTTGTTATGTGCTGACTGTCGACTTTGACTTCAGGAGCTGGCGTACAGGACAGAGACACTGTCTGGGGACTTCATCAACAAAAGAGTTGGCATCAAGTGAGCACATTATAAATCTTTTATTTGAGCTCATTAGAGATCACAGATTTCTTTCTCCGCTTCGGTCACTCGATTGAACCCTGATTGATCACACTGTGTGTTGTTTCTCAGTGAATCAGCGGAAAGCATCGCTCAGCTGCTGACCCGGATGTGTTTGAGGTCAGAGGTCAGCGGAGAGGGAGATCTGATCCAGGTTGAGATCCCGCCCACGCGCGCTGATGTCATCCACGCCTGTGACATCATGGAGGACGCCGCCATAGCGTACGGCTTCAACAACATCGTCAGGAGCACGCCGCGCACGTACACCGTAGCCAATCAGGTTTGAGAGTAACATTCATTCTGACCGATTAAACTTGAGATCAGGTTCAGTGCTGCTGACTTTATGGCTCTTACACGTGTGTTTTTATATTTGCAGCTTCCTGTAAATAAGTTGACAGAGTTACTGAGGCAAGATCTCGCAGCCGCTGGGTTTACTGAAGCGCTGACATTCGCTCTGGTTAGAAATCACTCCTTTCTCTTAGATTCTGGATGGTTTCCTTATTGAAGTCCATTTCTTTGAAGAATCTATTTGTCATTTAGTTTTCATGGCTAACTTTCTCTCTCTCTGACCATTAGAATAAAATGATCATTGTTATTAGGGCTTGGTAGATATTTCAAAAATCAAATCTTTTCCCATTCGCAAGCCCTTGATTTCGTTAAAATTCAATATCGATTTGTTTGGATGAATATCAGGTCATGTACACGTCAAATTTTCTGAAGAAATACAATATCTCAACTAATGCAGTAAACTACACAGGGATCCCTCTCAGATGGTGCATTCAATATAATATTATATTAAAGATTAAATTAACAAAGCCCATTGCTTTTTTATTTTTTAGACATGATAATCAACACTCAATTAAAAACTTGTATACAAACATTTAACATCAGTTTTTATGCTTATACTTTTAAATTATAGAAATACATTTCCAATTCGTTGTTGAAATATAAACATTTAAAAGGTGACTGTCATAACCAGATTAACCAGGACTGATTCATCAAGTAATTTTTCAAACTGATTCAAACTAATAAATCTTTTAAAGCACATTCATTAATTTTCTTCTGTATTGTGACGAACATCCAAGTATAATGGATTATTGAACAATTTTTAATTAAATGTTATCCAGAAACCTAGTGATGACAATTAGTTTAAAAAAAGTCGGATGAATCAGTAAAAAATTACATATAACATGCCCTTAAAAATAGAAATGTTCATTTCATGCCAGCTTTAAAGAACCGCTCATTAAAGTCTGATTTGAAAACAAATGATAAGATTGGTTGTGCTGTATTTTTGTTTTTGTAAACCGCCACAAGAACAATATAACAAATGTTTTATCTATTATTTGTGTTATCTTTTCCATGACTTGACAGTCTTTTCCTCTCTCTGCAGTGCTCAGAAGAAGATATCGCAGATAAACTCAGGAAAAACATCACCGAAACCAGAGCCGTCCACATCTCCAACCCAAAGACCGCAGATTTTCAGGTACCCACGAAAATACAGACACCTCCAATTGGCATTTCTCACATTTGTCCACTAGTGGGTGCTTTCACAAGTTTAAATCAGTTAGTAGTTAGGGTTCGAGTAACTAAATCGTACTTTCCTGTAGGTGGCTCGTACCTCTCTTCTTCCTGGACTCCTGAAGACGATCGCTGCCAACAGGAAGATGCCCCTTCCTCTCAAACTGTTCGAGATTTCAGACGTCGTCCTGAAGGATGAAACTAAAGGTGTGTTTGATGTCCTCATATCACGCAATGCATGCTAAGAAGTATGCAGTCACTGAACCTAATGTGTCTGGCAGACGTAGGAGCCCGTAACAACAGGCGTCTCTGTGCCGTTTACTACAACAAGAGCCCGGGATTTGAGGTCATCCATGGACTTCTGGACCGGGTCATGCAGCTGCTGGACGTCAAACCGGGCCGTAACCAAGGATACCACATCCAGGCGGCAGAGGGTGAGTCATAAATGTTAAAAGTCGACATGGTGTCCTTCCTGTGATCCGTTTGTGCACCTGAGTCATATTTAAAGATTTATTTTAATGGTTAATATTTAACAGCGTTTATGTGCTGGCAGTAGGTCAGCAAAAATCAAATCAAAATAGGAAGTGTTAGTTCTTTTGGTGGGATTTTTTATTACTGGATTATTATTTTATTACTGTTTTCCTCATTTTATTTCCAACTGATGGATGGAAGAATCTATATGAAGTCTAATAAAATAAAAAATTACCCTATATTTAATGACTTGATTCATGCTCCTGGTTTTATTGTGAATGATTCATCAGTGCATTTTCAGTGTTGTTAATTCTAACTAAAACTATTAAAAATAACTTTAATTAAAAAATAGTGAAAGAATAATATAAAATATTAGATAAGTTTATTTATATATATAAATTATAAATAAATATATATATATATATATATATATATATATATATATATATAAATCAGAGAAAAAAAAAAAAAATATATATATATATATATATATATATATATATATATATATATATATATATATATATTAAAAAACTTGAGATTCTGAAAAAGCTGAAATTTTAAGTACTAAAATTACTCAAAAGTAAATGAAAGCTACATATTAAAATAAAGCAGAATGCAGAAGTGCAAAAAACAAAATTACTAAAACTTAAACATTAAAATAAAAACTGAAAATATACAATTAAAAGCTGATTCAAAATCTTAATAAATACTGTAATAGCATATAATACATACTGAAATAACTCTGTGCATATTATTCATATTTAATCAGTTTCATTTCCATCATCTTTCTTACAGACTCCACCTTCTTTCCTGGCCGCTGTGCTGAGATCTTTTCATGTGGCAAAAGCATCGGACACCTCGGGGTCCTTCACCCTGATGTCATCAGTCGTTTTGAGCTGACCATGCCCTGCTCTGCCATCGATATCGACATCGAGCCCTTCCTGTGATGTCATAATGCAAACAACCTCAGCCACACCCCTTTGCTTTTGGCTCCTCCCTCAGAAGCTACAGCCACACTTTACCATCACATCTATCTCTGAGTTCTAGTCACAACAGCACGTGTTACTGTATGTTCATGGTATAAATCAGTGTTTTAATAAAACTCAGCTTGTCCACTGCTAGTATGTTATTCATATATTAAACATCACGGCTGTATGTTTGTGTCCAGCACATTTTACAACATAGAAACAAAGAAATATGGATTAATAAACCAGAAATGTCTACAACTGTTGGTTTTTGCATGTATTTGATGCATATCAAGCAAAGTCATCTAATGTGACAATGTACTTTATCTAAAGAGAATGTAAACAATATTGTATCTATACATTTTTTTAAAAAATCAAAGTGAAGTTTTAAAAGCTGTTAAGAGATAAGCCATGCAGTAAATCAGATTCGTATCATGGCTTGATGTTGAAGGAAGGTGTGTTTGTGTATTATACATACACAGCCATATTGAAAGTGGTTTGTGTATGTGAGTATTTCAGCCGTAACTTGTTAAACGGGACTCCTAATCACTGATTAACAAGACCAGATCTGTGTGTTTGGTTTGAGATGATAGTGAAGAAGTGTCTGGTTTAACAGGTTATTGGTGAGGTCAGGGCAAGAGTCAGGCTCTACCTGATTTCCAGCAGATAACAGACTTGTTTACATGCATTTGCCTGAATTTCAGTTTTTCATGATCTTAAGAATCCAAAGGCCTCAGTTTATATGCCTAAAATGAGCTAAATAGCTTTCCATACATCCATTTCTGTTATTTCATAGTAGCTATTTAATGCCTTTGACATTATTATAAGTTGAGTAAGTGTCTAAATGTGTACCTCTCTAGTGTCTGAACTACACATTTAAGAGGATAAGTGATCAGAGGCTGTTATGCACTGTCTTAAATTTGTGTGTGTGAAAGGATGGTCTGTGTGTACATTGCGTTTGTGAGGGGTTGTGTGTGAAAGGATGGTCTGTGTGTACATTCTTCTGTGTGTACATTGCGTTTGTGAGGCCCTCTACACTCCTCAGCGGACCAACACCATTAAAAACACAAAACAGAGAGAAGACATTATTTATTTATTTTACCACATCTGTAAAAGCTCACAAACACACATCCTGAGTGTCATACCACTCAATATATAAAATGTATTTATTATTTTTAATAAATATCAAATTCATATGTGGTAAAAAAAAAAAAAGCAGTAACCGTAGGACAAATTCTTAGATTTTATGCAGTCAAAGCACTGTGTTAAGTAAAAATGATCATTAAATATCATCTGTGATCATGATAACATCAGCTTGTCATTGTGACGTCACAAAACTGAACTTTTACCTCAAGGATCAGACTTAACATGCAGTCACATATGCAAAATTTTGCTGGCAAAAAAGCCCATTGTCAGTAGTGTAGCACAACTCACGCAGAAATCACTTTCAAATCAAGCAGCTTTCCGTTGGTCAACCCTGGAAAATTCACGGCATAGATATACGTATTAATAATTTATGCACCATCTTGAACCAGTCACGAAATCTGTGTGGGGAAAATTTAACATAAAACGTAATTCCAGATTACATGGATTCCTATGGAAACAATGAATTTTCACAGTTGAAATCCACTCAACAGCGGTAAAAGTGACCGCATCTTTAATCTGTGGCTTTCACGGCAAAATTAAACTTTTAAGGCAACCTTTAGGAAATTATCAAAAGAAATATTCAAGTTAGTGGTTACTACAGAAAACAATAATGTCAACTTGGCCGACAGTTAACCCTGATAAAAATGCTTTTACAATAGAAGTCTATGGGGCAACAGCCATATTTGCACTATAAACTTATATGTAGGTTATGACTGAAATAAATCAACAGTTTGCTGTCGATACTGTCAATAGAGCATAAAGGTGCCATGTGTAATGTTAAAGAACTGACTGAACCAGTAGTGTTTATGGCAGGACTGTCTGAGCAACAGAGTACTGCAGAGTAGGCTGAAACAGGAAGTTAGCCTCACCCTGGAAAGATGATAAAAACCCAGTAAAGTTTTTCCATTAGCTTTCTGGATTATTGCAGAAAATAAGCTCCGGGACCAATAAAAGTTTATGATTCTTACACTTTTTGTTCAACATGGTAACCTCCACAAATGAAAAAGCATAAATTCAACTGACAGAAGTAAAAAGCTAAACGTGGGCTATAAACGAACTTGTCCACAATCATATGAATTCAGTAAGCTTCTGACAACTCTTTCAATCCTTAGTTGGAAAGTTTGAGTTAGAATAGTTTGCAAGAGTGTGATTCTGAACATAGTGAGGCTGTGAAAGCGACTCATAAGTAGACGAGTTTACCCGCTCAGTGTGAACATTAACATCCCAGAATACATCTCTAGCCTCATTTAGACAATTTTTAGCAACCAGTGTGATTCTGAACATAGTGAGGTGCAAAATCAGTGGGGTATTACTGATGTATTTTATGTTGTAGAATAAAACGTGAAAATATCTTGAGCTTGAGTAAACAGTAAACAGACATTAAACCAAATACTTATTCACAAAAAAAAAAAAAAACATTACATTTAGTAAGACGCAACTGGAAGTGCAAAAACAGTGCATAAAAATAATAAAAATACACTAATTTTTGCACAAAAATGCTAACTAACTATTAAAGGAAATTATTCATTAGTCATTTGTGTGTGTTTCTGATTTCTTTTGTTGAGCTTGTGGCACAGAAATTACACACTTCACATTTGGCTTGTGTTAACCCTGAATAATCCCTTAAAACCCAGCAAAACTGCTCAAACATCCACGAACTGTGTTTCAGTTTTTGAAATCTAACAAAATGCAGCTAGGAGGTTTAACAATTCTGTTCAATGTGAGAATTTAAATGTGCCAGCTATTCCTAAACAAAGACTTATGTGAAGTTCTCCCTGAGAATGAGTTATAGATACTGGGATACTCTTGAAACTTGTCTGTAAACACCGAGAAATTATACAGAATTTCCCAAATCCCAGAGTCCCATCATCACAAACACTCTGTTCACTAAGATACTGTTGACCAGTCCGATGGAAACATATGTGCTGAACTTATACGGCACCTCGATCTCTTTCCTTCTGCGTGCATCGACATCACTCACAGAGGCTCCAGAAATTCGACAGAGCACCCGCAGACTCGCCCAGCGCACCGTCTGCCGGGTCAGAACCAGCATCCCTAACCCGACCAGGAACCGCGCCACACCGAGACCCAAGGCCACGAGGGTCAGCGGTGGAAGGGTCACTGGAAAAGGCCCAGCAAGGTCAAATGTCAAGCCCAATCGCTCATTCACCCAGTATCCGACTGAACATCCCGAACAGCATGCTAAAATAATGGTGGTGTCCCCCCGTGTGGTGCTGTAATGGTCCAGCTCGGGGTACTTATAGGACAGGAAGAGGGGCAGAACCACCCCCACTATGGGGGAGAGAGGGTTGTGCAGCTGAAGGTAGTCAATGGTTCCCCAGTACGGGTACGACAGAGCTATGATGATGGCTGAAATTACAACGCCACAGATCACATCCTGAGAGGAAACATAAAGGAGAATGATTTCAGTCATTAGTATCAGACTCTGTAATTCTAGCTTTATTTCTATTTTGTATCTAGTTTTATGCACGGTCTTAATGACACAATAATGCCGTTTTTATGCCATTATTATGAAATATGTACACATTTTCTATGCATGGTAACCGCGTTGCCATGCAGTTGCTAGGGTGTTCTGAGTGGTAAATGTATTGCTATGCAAATTCAGGGGTGTTCTGAGGGGTTCTAGATTGTTGCAAGGATGTTTCTAGTGGTTTATGTGTTGTGCAGTTGCTAGGGTGTTCTTAATGGTTAACGTGTAGTTATGGTGTTACTATTCAGTTGCTAAGGTGTTTTGAGCGGTTGTTAATTTGTTGCTATGGTGTTCTGAGTGGTTATCATGTTGCTATGGTGTTCTGAGTGGTTGTTAATTTGTTGCCATGCAGTTGCTACATTGTTCTGATTTGTTGTTAGTATGTTGCTATGCGGTTGCTACAATGTTCTGAGTGGTTGTTAATTTGTTGCCATGCCAATGCTAGTGTTCTGAGTGGTTGTTAATACTGTTGTTAATGTGTTGCATGGTTGTTACGAGTGATTAGAATATTTCTAGCTGGTTTCAGGGGTGTTCTAATTGGGTGTTAACATGTTGCTGTGTGGTTGCTAGGGTGTTATGCATGGTTATTAGGATGTTGTAAGCTGTTCGCAGGGTGTTCTAAATCAAAATTTTTCTATATGGTCAATTTTACTACAATGTGACATGTAAAGCTGCATTTAGATCAACAGGTTTACAGCTAGATTTAATGCTAAACTACTAAATGTACTACTACTACACTACCAAGTTTTTGAATAATACTATATCAAAATATTTACTAATACAAATCTTGTAATATATTAAAATATTAATGTTTTTAAATATTCATATTAATATTATTTTTATTATATTGATATCTCCAAGCATGAGCAATAGACCAAATGTTTGCCTCAGCATGATGCACCACTACTGCTGTGCTATATTAAAGGAACTAGAGGTAAAAATCTATGGAGACCAGCCAGACAATATGAATTATACAGGATTATAAATGTTTCATATCAGACGCAAAAGCATATGTGCATTTTAAAGTCTCTCTTCCAGACTTACCAGAGCAGAGTGCATGCCGGTGTAAAGACGACTCAGACACACCAGCGCAGACAGAACCACGGCCACAATCAGTCCCAGTTCAAACGGGAACTAACATGCAAAGACAGAATAACCAACAGTTCAATCAAAAATGAGCATTTTAGCAACAGTCACTTTGATGTACCTTGTGTCAAAAGTGGCCATGTTTGAATGTAAACAAATACAAATTCGATTTGAAAGCTATGGCAGAGGATAAGATTTCTATAAATAATGTGCTACATTTGATCCACTCTACACAAAAAGCTATCTTTTAGCTCTAAGGCACATGAACTACTTCTATGGTGTTTTTCGACTTAACGTGTCTTTCTAACTGAAAATTTATAGTCTTAATCAAAACATCCTCTCATCCATCTTTCCTTGTCGTCTTTTCCTTTCTCTCTCTCTGTCTCTTCTCCTAATAACATCTCTTTTCTCCTGACATGTGCTCTTCCCTCTGGTTTTAATTCAGGACTCTGTTAATCACTGACAACACTGGAAGAGGCTTCACATATTCATGAAGTTGCTCCGCCCCCTCTGTTCTGTCTTACTCCATCCGTCTCCTTGTCTCTCCATCTGTCTATCTCTCCTTTCCTTTCTTTCTTCCTCTGTCAGCTGGGGGTCTTTCACAGGAAGTTAATGAAGAATGTTTCCTGAATGGGCACAAAGGACTGTGGGACAGTAGAGCTCATGTATAATTGACTGGAATGGCTTTTTTTTACTCTTAAATCATACACATACAGATCTCTGGATTCCTTTACGCACAAAAAAAGTTTTTTTCAAATCAGTTAATAAGCTAGTAATTTAACCAGCTTTAAGTAAGGCAACAATGTTTTTCAAAACTGAATGTCTGGACTAGTAACTAATTACTTTTTCTCTAATGCTCACTAGGGCTGCATTTATTTGATCAGAAATACAGTAAATATATATAATATATAATATTAAAAATAATATATATATATTTTTACTATTTAAAATAACTATTTTCCATGTAATATATTGTAAAATGTCATTTGTTCACGACACAAAGCTGAATTTTCAGCATCATTACTCCAGTCTTCAGTGCCACATGATCCTTCAGAAATCATTCTAATGTGCTGCTCAAGAACCATTTTTGATTATTATCAATGTTGAAAAGAGTTGTGCTGCTTCATATTTTTGTAGAGCCTGTGATACGGTTTGTTAGGATTAATTATAAATAGAAAGTTCAAAAGAACAGCATTTATTTGGAATAGAAATTGTATAACATGTCACTTTTTATCAATTTAAGGCATATTTGCTGATTGAAAGCATTACATTCTTTTAAAAAAACAACAACAACAACAACATTATTACTGGCCCCAAACATTTGACATCAGTGTAAATTTTGCTCCAATTTCATTATTTTTCATCATTATATCTCTTCGTAAATTTAACTTGATATCTTGACTACAGTTTCAAATTAGCTTCAACACATACTTAATTTTCTTTGCAAAATTTTTTTTTTTAAATTAACATGTAAAAATTGCTGCCTATATCAACAAATAAGCCTACAGACAAAACAGCAAAACAACACTCTTAAAGAAAGGAATGCAACTTTACAATCCACTAATAAAGTTTTACAATGCTTATATGAGTGTGCTACTGTGCGGCCCTCTATAAAAGGAGCACAGATGTTTATCGGTTTACACTTACAATTGAACCAATATTTGAAAACACTCAAGAGTCAAAGGTTTGAAAGCTGATGGATGGCACCGTCTATACCTGACACTGATTGACAGTCATTTACTGAGAGTTCATTATAGTGGCACACAGCAGATGTGTGGGCGGGACTTGGGCTGACTGATGGTGACAGATGGCTCCGCCCCTTCAGTGAACTATGCAAAAACAAACCACATTCAAAACATTCTCGATCTAGCATGCCTGACCTTCACTCTCTCCTGAGCACTTAGAAGCAGTGTAAATGAGATGGCTGTCGCTGCCATGGCGTGTGTGGATGGCATCCCGTACTCTGCGTCCACACGCGTCTCCAGTTTGACCACAGGGGGAGATGGTGGACGCGGAAGCTTTAAAATATCCTTCATCACTTGTCCTATATACATCACCACCTGCAGAGAGAGAGAGAGAGAGAGAGAGAGAGTGTGATATATACATCACCACCTGGAGGGGGGAGAGATGGGGTGTGAGTGGGAGAGTGCAAAATAAGTACTCTCTCTGAAAAAAAAAAGGGTACAAATATGTACCGTTAAGGTAGCTACTAACATTTACATACCTTTATGGTACTAATATGTACCATTTTGGGGTAAATAAGGTACAAATGTATACCTATTGGAAATGTAGTGACCAGTGACAGCTTTTGTACTTTCTGAGAGTGTAGTATAAGATTATAATGCAACTAAATATCCAAAAATTGTACTTTTTTGTTAGCATTTACAACATATTGCCAGATTTAGGCAACTATTTCCAGTTCAGTGTTATTTTAGTATCATTAATATATTATTATAGTTTTTATTTATATTTATTAATACATTTATACATTCAGATTTTATTAATAGGCCTACATTTATTAACGTCTATGCATATGTCAATTTTTTATTTCAGTTTCAGTTTTTGTTATTTTAGTGGACTACTTCAAGATAAACAAAAATTAGAGATGTTGTTTTTCTGTTAGAGTTTATCGCATTTCAAGCAACAAAATGTTTTAATGGTTTCAGTTTTAGGGTTTGTTTACAAGACAAGGATTGCACTAAAAAGCAGAAGTTTTTCTTTTGTTTTTACAAAGTTTTGCGTTACAGATGACAACTTTGTCAAAAATTTTACAAAGTTTTGCGTTACAGATGACAACTTACTAAAAATTCTATACTTTGCATGCCATGACATCAGTTGATGATTTCACTTAGAAAACACTAATGTAAAGAAACATTATGGGCCTGCACAGTTACAGATGACAACTTTGTCAAAAACATCCCTGGTGTCAAACTCGGTTCCTGGATGGCAAATGTTATTTAAAAATGGTCATGTAACACCCCCTTAGCTGACGATAATAACCTTGGTTAAGTCATGACAAGATATAGCAAAAATTCAAAATGATTACTCACTGAATGTTTGAGCAAATGAATAACTTCTCTCGTGTTACATTTAGTTCATTATAAATAGCGACGCTGATTCCAGAGGTTAACCAATCAAATGCAGTTTGTCTAATGCTGTTGCTGTGGAAACTATATGTAACCTTGTGGAAACAGCATTAAGTGAACCAAGATATAATAGAAACACTTTCTGTCAATTCTAATCCATTTCTCCTCCTTGCAGAAAAACAAAGACCCTACAGTATGATGATTTTATCACAGGGTGTGTGTGATTTTCTCAGCCACTCACGGCCCACATGTTGACGAGCCGCCTGCACAGAAACGGGTCGAGGTTCCAGTGGATGCAGGGCAGGAAGGTGATGTAAAAGACCTCATGGCCCAGAGCAGCTGAAGTCACAAACAGGAAGTAGAAGAGCCAGTTCCTCACCTCATATCGAGGCCTGGGATGCTCCTGAACAGAGAAATTCATCTCACTGAATAAACTGCTTCACCACATCACAACAAATCACAATCACACTTAGTTAGATAAATAATATACCAGTACCAATACACACACACACATATATACACATACATACACACATATGTATATATATATACACATACATATATATATGTAGGCTATATATATGTAACACCATGAAAGACAAATTTTTATCTGTGCACCATAAAAGCCTATATCAAACAAATTTTACTTTTACGCATTTCATTTACGAAACTATATTAAAGCTTAATGACATTCGTAACTAAACGAATTATTACTAAAAACTATTTTTTTTTATTATTAGTAGTAGTAGTATTAAAGTATATTATTAATGCAAGATATGAAAGCAAGATTTATGTTCAGGTTGGTGACCTGCCTTTCAGTTTAAAGCTTATTGTATATATTAAAATTAAATGAATTTTGAAAAGTTTTTTTATTATTATTATTATTTATCTACAAGATGAGACATCAAAAATTGCTTTATAAACATCTGACTGTCTAATCCAACCAGAGAAACAGGAAAATCTTGTAGTTGGGTATTTCTGTTTTTAAAAGCACAGCCTTTGCATTTGGGAAGCTCTCGATTTTAATTCGCCTGAATGAAGAGTCTGATTTAAATCTGATTTACTTACTTCGCCTTTGGTTTCACACGGTGAACTGGCGGGTTTATAGTTGGAGTTACTGTCTTGTGCGCGTGACGTCCCGTTCGCCACCTGCTCCGCTCCTCGCCGGTGGATCGTGACCGGACCATTCTTACCGGATCCATTGGCGTGAACGAGTCCGTTCTGACTAACACGCGAGCACGTCTCTCTCGGAACCAGCCCGCAGCACCGCTGGAAAGCGGCCACCAGCTCGGGGCTGTTCAGGTACGAGATGAGCCCCCACATAACCGCGCGGAGTTTAAGCTTCCGCAACCAGCCCGCGTGCACAGGTGTGTTGTACAGCTGCAGGTGACAGAGCGTGAAAGTGTGCTGACGTAGAAGCTCATGGCTGTTTTGAATGGCTGACACGTTTACGCACGGAAAATTACCTGCTTATCATATACAGGGGGGTGATTCCTGCCTTGCAGAACCTTTGACTCCGTGACTTTAAATGAATATTCTATTGTTATTCTAGTCATTTAGTGACGTATATTTCTGTATCTGAAAGTAATTTTCAGAAATAATCAAGTGATCAAGCTCAATCTCTTCGATCTTATTTATAGCAAAAAAAAAAAAAAAAAAAAAAACAATTCGATGATGTTGTCAACTTTGTGTTCATTTTGATTTCATATTAATAAAAATAAATAAATAAATAAAAGTCTGAAATGTCATAATCAATGTAATGTTGATAATGATATTTTATTTACTAAAAGAGAACATATTCTCCTCTAAAATAAATTACAAACTAAATGATTGAAGTATCAGCGCTATATCTAAGTATATTGGCTTTCAAAAAGAACTTACTGTACTTTTGAATCTGTGGTATCAGATTGTAAAATAAATAATTATTGAATAAATTATGAATTGAGTTTAGTCTAGTATAGTATGATATTATATTTTTTTTTTTTATTTTTTTTTATTTATTTATTTATTTGTGAGTAAAATGAATCTAAATCCATTTGAACAAACTATTTCCAAGATTTAATCCATTCTCATATAGCCTAAAGCCCAATTATATTTCTTTTGAACTGGGCTCTGGTGTCTATGCTGATGTTTTCCCACCAAAAATGCACTTCCTGGTCCTGGAAGATGATGTCATTTAGCAAATGGCTTTTGTTCGTTTTTGTTTTTTGTTAGTTTCAACAAAAAAAGACTATCAGGAAACTGAAATTAAGGAAAGACCTGCTAATTTAAATGTTTTGTTTGATTAGTAAAAAAAAATAATTAAGAAACATTTAAAAGATTTCTTAAAAAACTGACAGCTTTTCATGTCAGAAGTTATGGGAAATTTCCTTTTTTGGTAAATTGTGAATGTAATATTGTATCCAACAACACAAAAGGACCCCGGGGCTAGATGTCACAAAAAATGTGAACATAATAAACATGTTTATTTATGTGAATGGAGGGTGTCTGGGAAGTCTGTGAATGAAGCTAAAAAATCAGGCAAGCCTTTTCTGGATTATTAGTTTCCATGACAACAACGTGAGCCAGTTGAAATGTCAGACAGGTAGATGACTCACAATGGGGCATGAACGCGGTTAAATGATGCATGGAAGAAAACACAGAGAGGTTTGGACAGCCAAAAAGGAGTTAAATCTACTGACGTAAACAACATGGTTTAGCCGAAGGCTCGTGCTGTTTGACCAGGACGCGTGTCTGATGCTTTGATTGAGGTGTGATTCCCGCCGCGTCCCGCATCTTTCCGGATCGGTTCTGGAGGAGAGCAATTAAAGCATTACATCACCGGAACAACTCGGTTAATTATTTACTCAACGTGCACGGAGAATACAATAAGCGATTTAAAAAAAAAAAGGCCTGACACAAAAATGTCAGGGTTTACCGGCGTACGCTGACGGGATAAAGAGAAGAAAAGGCTGCTCGCGTGACTGGCTCGCGTTCTTTGTGTGGAGGATGTGAGGCAGCGCGAGATGCCATGGCAGCGGCGGATGCAGCAGCAGCAGCTAACGGGCCGGAGCCTCCCGGTGTTCCGGTACCCAATGCGTTTCCCTATGAGGAATACGAGTGCAAAATCTGCTACAACTTTTTCGACCTCGACCGTCGGGCGCCCAAGATCTTGGAGTGTCTGCACACGTTCTGCGAGGAGTGTCTCCACGCGCTGCAGCTGTGCGAGGAGCGGCCGTGGCGCATCAGCTGCCCCGTGTGCCGCCACCGCACGCCGGTCCCGGACTACCGGATCCAGAACCTGCCTAACAACACAAAGGCGACGGAGGACTTCCCTCTGTACATCGACTCGGACCCCGTGCCTCAGGATGCTCTGCCGCCTCACCGGCCTCCGCTGCACCCGGCGCTCGTGGCGCTCAGGCGCGAGGAGGACGCGTCCATGGCTGGTCACGCGACGCCGTCCACCACGACGGTGTCCACCGCGACCACGCTGTCCCAGGACTCGGTCTCGCGCTATGAGAGCTGCCAAAACTGCAGGCGTCTCGCGCTGACCACCGGATGCGTGTGCGTCATCTTCTCGTTATTGTCCATGCTAGTGCTGCTCTTCATGGGCCTCATTTTCGTGCACAGCCACGGCGGGCCGCCCTCGCCCGCGGGACCCCTCTGCCTGTCGGTGGCCAGCATCCTCGCCATGGTGTCTGCGATGGTAACGTGGCTCCTCTACTGGCTCAAAGACCGCCCGGAGCACGAGACGGGCCGCTCCTCGGCCACCACTAACGCGAGCCGGAGAAACGCGTGACAGGAGATGAGCACCGTATGACAAGCGTTTATTAATACCAGTTAGTTTCTCTTCATGTTACTAGTACTTTCAGTAGGCTATCTTTGGTTAAACTTTATTTTAAGGTGTCCTTGTTACAGTGTAATTATACATATAAGTACTAAGTAATAGGATATTTACTATATGTGACCCTGGACCACAAAACTAGTCATAAGGGTACATTTTTCTGAAACTGAGATTTATAGCTGCATCATCTGAAAGCTGAATATAAGCTTTCCATTGATGTATGGTTTGTTAGGATAGGACAATATTTGACCGAGATAACTGGAATCTGAGGCTGCAAAAAAAAAAAAAAATTTAAAAAAAAAATTTGAGAAATATTGAGAAAATCACCTTTAAAGTTGTCCAAATGAAGTTCTTAGCAATGCATATTACTAATCAGATATTAGGTTTTGATATATTTATGGTAGAAAATTCACAAAATATCTTCATGGAACATGATCTTCACTTAATATCTGAATGATTTTTGGCATAAACAAAAAATATACAATTTTGACCCATACAATGTGTTGTTGGCTATTGCAACAAATATATCTGTGCGATTTATGACTGGTTTTGTGGTCCAGGGTCACATATGATTAGGGTTAGACTTAGGGTTACTTGCATGTAATTATGCATAATTAATTGTTATAATAATAGTAAGTGCATGTAACAAGGACACCTTAAAATAAAGTGTTACCGTATCTTTTATATAGTTGAACTAGTACTTATTTATTAGGTTAATCAGATGTGCCTACTTCTATCAATCCCAGTATACTGGAAAAAAACAAGGCTACTTTGAAACAATTTTCACTCTAGTAAAATTCACAAATAATTAAGAAGAAACCTCAAGTAACACATTGGATTCAATTATGTGAAATTCTGGAAGTATTTTCTTGCAAAACACAGGCCAACTTCTCCGTGTTATTTACAAACATATTTTTTACAGTATAATCACTAGAAACATTTTGTTACGATTGCTTATATTTGTGTTATGATTACTTATTACTTATTTGTTAGTTTCTGCATTAGGGTAGCTTACAGTGAGCAATGCATTTATTAAAGTCAGTTAATAAAAATACAACTTTTCAGTGTTACTTCTGGTTAGCTTAGGTCCATTAGGCTAATATTAACAAATACATCTTTTGATTGTAATAGTGTATTCATAAATGTTGAAATTAACATTAATTAAGATTAATAAACGCTTCATAAGTATTTTTCATTGTTTAACTAATGCTAACAAATGGAACGTTATTGTAAAGTGTTACCAATGTTACTTGGAATTCACACTAGTGTCTGATTAGTATAGGGAAACTGGAAAAATACAAGGAAATCCTTAAAAAGCAATTTCAAAAACTAAAGAAGGACTAGTACTTATAGAAGTACTAATGAGTCTTTATCAGATCACTTAATAGGACAGGCTGGTGTTTCCCGACAAGGAGTATGGGTGCAAAATCTGCCACTTTTTCAACTATTTCAGCCCAAAATCTTGGAGTGCCTGCACACCTTAAGCAAGAAGAGTCTGCGTATGTTGCTTGTGTGCAAGGAGAAGCCGTGGTGCATCAGATGCCCCCTATGCCACACAAACCAGACTATCAGATACAGAACCTGCCCCACAGCATCCACCGCAACCGGATACGTGTGCGCCATCTTCTCCTTCCTGTCCATTTTTGTGCTGCTCTTCATGGGCCTCATATTTGTGCATGGCCACCTGAGGTTCTTGTGAGCTTGAGAAGACTTCATACATCCTCTAAAAATCACCAAAACATCTGATGGTTAAGCGTTGCAAATATAGTGCTGGGAAAAACCCACAGCTGCCATTTGGTGTGATATTTAGCTCCTAATGCAATGATATTCGGATGCTGGTTGAGAGGCCACTATACAGAGTGGGGTCCAAAAGTCAAACCACTAGTGAAAATGCATCTATTTTGTATTGTTTTATCATTTAACCCAACATTTTTATTAATTACATTACACTTTTATCCAAAACAACTTAAACTGCATTCAAATAGTTCATGCATTCATTTCCAGAGAATACATACATGACCTTAGCATTATTAGCACTGTGCAAAGTTTAATTACAAAAACCGGTCACAAATCTGCATACTAGCCTAGAATTAGTACTTCTTTTCTATTTTATGTCAAAACCTTCCTATATTCTTTCAGGTTTAAATACTAAAATGTGGTCTCAGGCTTCTGGACCCCACTTTACATAATACAGTTTTATCATAGCAAATGAGATCTGCACTTATTTGGCATTTACTGGAAATTCACTAATAAAGTCTGGTAGCTAGGTAAACACTCGGCCGAGCAAACGTGATTATTGGATGATGTTCTCAAACTGGCTGCTGGGTGTTGTCATCCTCTTGCTGTATCATATACTATTCGGTCTTTGAAAAGAAGACCTCTTTGTTCTTATGGATTGATAGCTTTACTATAGAAATTGCGAATTTTATACCACCTCTTTGTTCTCCACTTCACCTATGCATCTATCACGGTGAAACCGTGTCGTTTGACAACTAACTGACAATCTCTTTTTGCTATCGTCTGTGTGTGCTTTTAATGTGCGTAGCATCACAATGCATTGACCTTAGTATTCACTCCTTCATCAGATTTTGGTACCACGCAAACCTGTGATGAGCAGTATCTGATGCACCTAGTTTAGAAGAAAACCTGCATGTTGTTAAACAAAAACTAGATACTGAACTGTGCTTGGAAACGAAGGTCTGCCTTCATTACTTGAGGAAAGCCTCATTGTTTATCGAATCAGTGCAGCTGATTTGTCATTTCTAGAATAAGCTGACAAGTCAGTCATTTATAAAGGGTATTTGATATGATGATATTCCATTTAAGAAGTGTACAAATCGTAGCAGTTCTCTGTTAAGGTGCAGTCACATTAACCGTTTCTCAACTAAATTTCAAAGGTAAATTCAAGTCATTCAAATAGGAATTACTTTTTTCGCCTGAAAAAAAGTTGGCTACACAGATTTTGCTCGCATTGACAAACAGAAAGCTACTTGGTATGAAAGTGACTTTTGTGCGAGCCTGTGATTTATAAAACTGACAATGGCGTTTTTTTTACTTGCAAAATTTCGCTAATGTGACTGCACATTTAAAAAAAGATGCGAGTGAAGCAAGCAGGAATCTGACACCTGAGGAGCAGCTAGAGTTTGGCTGTGTCCTTGCAGTGACAGGATGCAGCCATAGAGAAATCAATGATTAAGACTCGCACACTGGGACAGCAGCCAAGAAGTGCTTTCGAGTGTTTACTGACCCACTTATGAAACTCTGCATTTCTCCTATAGGTAATTTGTCCTGGTGTCACAAACTGATATATTCATCTAACTTAACTGTGGCTTGTTAACTTGAGTGCAAAACACAACTAGCCCGCTTTGGCATTATACTGAATATATCATCCAGATTGTTTAGACTTAATGGTTTTATGATGATGATTAAGGACACTTGATGGCCTAAATTTACTTCAATTAGGGTAAAAGCCATTTTCTTTAGAATGGTAAACATACTTGATCAAATCCTCTTAAAGGGATAGTTCATCCAAAAAAATACAATTCTGTAATTTACCCACCCTCATGTCATTCCTGAATCCTCTCGCTTTATCTGTGGAACACAAAAGGAGAAATATGAAAAACATCATGTTCCAAACAGGACAAGAGCAAAACATGAGGGTGTGTAAATCATTTTCAATCACTACTTCTTTAAATTAGCTCTTATGTGCCTTTACGTTTTATTTATTGGTTTATTTATTGAATGAATTGAACATTTTAATAGGAATTATCTAGTGAATTTTCTATAAGCTTACCGTTTGATATGTATAAGTTGTGCTGTTGTTGTAGGCAGATGCGATTGATCAAACCATGTCTGCCCTCTGTTGGTAGACAAGTGTAGTGACGCAGTCATTTGTGTATAGGTTTTGCTTAGATTTTTGTATAAGAAAGGTTTTATAAAGTGAATGTGAGGGTATTTGAATTATTGCAGCAGTGATTTAGACAAGCAAAGGTTTTTTTCCCTGAGTGTTAAGGGAGTAAACAGCCATTATCCGCTGTTATCCGTGCTGTACAAAGCAACACTTGTAGAGAAAGTAGTATAATGTGCAGTAGTGTTATGTAGTCACCAGCTTCACAGCTCCTCCTGCCATTCTGCTGGGCAATATATATGTCATTTTACTTCACACAATGACCTCGGTTTACTGCCTTCTTGATCCCTGCTGAAAAGACCAACAACAAAGTTTGGGGTCAGTAAGATTTTTTTTTTCTTTTTTAAAATAAAGGACATTAAATCATATTAAATTAAGCAGCACAACTGCACATTGATGATAATCAGAAAGAAGAAAATCTGAATGTTTTTGTTTTTTGTATTGTGGTGTTGAATTGTGGAGTGATGTTGTTATAAATTCAGCTTTGCATCACGGGAATAAATGACATTTTAAATATATATTACACTAGAAAATAGTTATTTGTAATGATATTTCACAATTTTTACTGTGCTTTTGATCAAATAAATAGTGAACTTAACATAATTGTTTCAAAAACATTGAAAAATCTTACCGACTCCAAACTTTGAACAGTAGTGTAAACTGCTGGTCTTGCTGGAAAATCTTGCTTGTCAAGAGACCTGGAAGGCACACCAGCATTCAAAGCTCAATATATGCTGGTCTTTTCAACAGTGATGAGGATGAGGAGAAGAGAGAAGATGCTCTTGTCCTCTGTCCTGCTCATAGATGTGAGCCTGAAAGGAAAGTCTGTTGTAAACTCAGTCAACTTGGTCTTGCTGACTCACAGAAACAAGGACCAAACTGTATAGAAGGAAACTGACGATCAAAATGAAACTGATATTTCTGTATCATTCAGTGTGACCTTCCCTTGTTCTCATGGTACCGCTATGGCTGTGACTGTCTGGACCATCAGGCCCGATGTGCACACATCTGTTTATATGTCTGTTTCTCCCGCACACACTGGCCCAGTGACTGCACGGCACTTACCTGAACCCAGTGTTACTGCCTGGGATGACTATACTTCCCTTAATGCACTCCAGCCCTTTTAGTAACACTATGTAGGGTCATGGGCTTTGTACACAGCCCTTATATACTCTGTAATATGTTTATTAGAATTAGGAAATGTGTGTTTTTACTATTATGCCTAAATAATTGTTGTGAAACCTGTTTGAATTGTATTTGCACATTGAAATTGTTCTGTTTACATACAAGAACACACCTCTCGGTTGGCAAATAAATGAGAAAAATGAAGAAAAAGGCTGTTTTCGAGTAATATATATACATAAAATATGAAATCACTGCATGTGTGTGCGCACATGTATCCACCTTATTTATAAACGCGGTAGTTTCCAGTTTTAACGTTTAATAACTAAGATTAACAAATACAGTACGTTATATGGTAAAAATATTCGCGCTATAAACAAATGTGTTCATGATTACGAAAATACATTTAAAAAGTATGATAACAGTTTGCAATATCAACGGATTGTTTTTGAACAGATAAAATAACAGGAAGTGAATTACACCGGAAGCCTCAATTCCTCTAACATTCTGGGAACAAATAAAAACGTTAAAAAATAAGGTGGAATAAAAATTTAATATTTTATTTCCAATAACATTTACGTGTTACTGTGAACACATTAATGTTTTCAGACAGCTTTTCGTTTAAACGTGAGAAGCAAGTTTGACATGGCACAGTAATTTATTCAGTTAGCCTACAATGACGTGTTATGATCTTCCAATTCTGAATAATAAATGTTTCCAGCTGAGTGTCTCAGGATATCTCAACGATGTTGTCCTCCATCCGCACCATGCGTTCTCTGTAGCCTGGAGCTCAGGGATGCTTGTGCCAGTAAATGCATGGTTTTATCCTAAAGTTGTCTTTGGGGAGGATTTACGTTTTCTCTGAGTGAACCCCATCTAATTGAGGTTAAAGTGGTGGTGACCTTCCCCAGGCTGGACAAGACAGATCACAAGACAAATGACACAACAACATATGCACGGTTCAAGAAGTTCATTAAATGGTGTTTGTGTTGGTGAATTCTTGCTACATTGCTGTACAGGTTTATACGCTTTTCTTTCCAACACTGGCAAACCTAGTCTAATTTTAATGACAGTTTTGACCAACATATTCAATATCAGGTTATTTTGTAAGGTGATCACAGTTACAAAAAGCTATTCAGATTTCTTTGTCTTGGGCTAAAAGCATGTATTTCAAAACTTTTTAATAACTTTCATATACATATTGTAAAGCCGATTCAAATTATTTTGACACTGTTTGCTTAGAGAGTATGGATATTTGACCCTTGATAATAAAACTAATTAAGCTCACATGAGAGCCATAGACTGTAGAAAAGAAAGAAAAAAAGAAAAAACAGGATCAGTGCACCTCTGCTCGAGATCTGTTCTCCAAAAATGGATTCGACACGCGGATCTGGTGTTTCAAAGACTTGAACATGCATCATACCGAAGCCTGTTCTCTCCTTTTCAAACCACAATCTGTTTTTTTTTTAAAATGCTGAACAAACGGTATGAACCCAGAAAAACGTTTTATTTTTAATAAGATAGTAGTATATACCATATGCCAATATATTAGGCTTTTATTAGATTAGATTCAACTTTATTGTCATTGCACATGTAAGGTACAAGGCAACGAAATGCAGTTAGCATCTAACCAGAAGTGCAATAAGCAGTAAGTACAGTATATACAGTGTCTACAATATGTTACAAATGTACAATAAATATACAGATAAGGCAGTATTATGGAAATAATTTACAGATTTTAAATAGGCTACTATCAGCATGATATACAGATAGGTGTGCTATGAACATACTATACAGATGGAGTATGTAAAAGTGTATGTACACTATAAGCAGAAACTATGAACATAGTTTACACTAGTGCAATGGACAGTAAAAGTGCTTAGAAAATATTTCAGTGTGCAAATGGATTACTCAGTATTCTGGATGAACAGACAGTAGTGCAAGTAATAACAGGTTTACTGTTTTTTGCTTGTTTGTAAATCAGATGTAGTGATGAGGAGGGGTGAGAAGTTTAAAATAGGAAATAAATGCATAATAATCCGTTTGTTTCAAACATACGTTCTCCTATCCGTTTGATTCTATTTAGAACCTTATTTTTCAGTTAAAGGAACTTCAGATGTTCTGCGAATTCTCTACATTTACTTCCTATTCATCCTCTGTAGGCTAAAGGTACAAATATAAGATGACTTACAGCAAATATAAACAGATAATTATGTAATAAAAATATATATTTACCTGATAGGACAATAATGAATATTGCAATTAATGCATCGAATAGAAACTCGTTAACAAACACGCACACACATTCATTGTTAACCATTAAATAGCTGTCTCGGTGTCTCCAGGGTCCGGCCTCTTTGGCGTTGATTTAACTTTTTAAGTAAGAGAGAATAATCTAGCCTAGTGTTTTGCACGTGAAAGGACCCCCGTTTCCCCCGCGTGTTTCCCTCCCGCGTGCGCCCCATTGTTCCCGCGCGCAGGCAGAAAGAAAACATTTGAAGTTTCATTTTAGTCCAACAAAAGAGCCACATGTCATTGAAGTCACTCTGTGTGTGTGTGTGTGTGTGTGTGTGTGTGTGTGAAGAAAACATTTGGAGTTTTATTTTACAGAGTCAATCTTTTTAAGTGAATACATTTTTCTTCATTTAAATTGATTCATTCTGTCTTTCCTGTCTTTGATTTGTTATAGCCTACTATTACATTATTGTTGCACCGTCACTAGGCCTAAATAGTCTACGTTATATTTAAACATGTTTCGATATTATAATTTGCTATTTTATTATATTTAGCAGCGTTTGAATATCTGTCTTATGTCTGTATATTTTAAGTATAATTTAATTACATCATTATCAGTCGCTGAAATATTTTCAATGTTCACTTTGGAACGCTTTGGGAGCAAAGTGTACTTCGTCGACCAATCAGCTCTCGGTTACGCGATCCTGTGGACCAATCAGAACGCGCTGTTCGAGTAATAGACAAGGGGGGGTCTCTGCAAACTCAGAAATGTCTCAGTAGTTTGAGAACTCGCGCTCGTTTGTTAATAACAATAACGCTGCGATTATAATTCTCGTCACATAATGAAAACAACGACCAAGGACCACAAACGAGAAGAGACATCTGGTTAATAACATTTCATTTCATCAGTCATAACATTTCATTTCAGTAGCCTACTTACTTTTATGCTTTTCCTGGAGGGATACAAAAAAAGATCATCGGAGCTTATGCTTTTTGTTTTTGATTGTGGAATATTTACATGCATTTTTAAGCCTGCTGAAGTGCTCATTTAGTCGCTGCTCTGGAGCAATGAGCGGCTTGCCAGGGACCGTTCCCAGGATGCTGCGTCCATCTCTCTCTCAAAACTATCCCCGCAGTGGCTTCCCAATGGAGGGTAAATACATTACATTAAATATGCACATTAAAACGGTTTAATTTAATAGTGGAAGCCCGAGTGTAAACCATTTTGGTATTTGTGTTGCACGAGTATACTAACTTGACTAAAAACGGTGAAGTTACTTTTCCAAATGTTTTTTTTTTTTTTGGTTGTTTGTTTGAAACTTTTGCTGACTTTTAAATATTTTAATAGTAAAAGTTATGTGTTGCTAATATTGTATATTGTATTATGTCGCTTTTCTGAATTCTTCATTCTTAAATATATATATATTTTTTTCAGTGATTCGTTTTATTAGCAAAGTACCTTTCATATATGAAGAACTAATAACTATTTCACTGTACGCTGTCACTTCAGGGTTTTAGATTCTTGATGTAAAAAAGTTAAAAAGTGTAAGCTGTACGGCTGTTTTAATCTGAATCATTATTTCTATATTTTCATCATTAACAATAGACTATTTGTTTAAATGCATTTATTTATCTGTCGCGATAGCCTACTCAGTTGCATGAGTTCAGAGTTTCTAAATACATTTAAATAGGCTGGAAAAAAGATTGTAACTTTAGCACCACTTTTAGTTTACCTAAAATTTAAAGCAGCGATTATACTGACGTTTTACTGGGTTGCCTTTTACCATGTGTTTATAAAAACATGAAATATGTCAGAGAATTAAATACACATGGAGCCAGGCCACTTGAACTGTCTTACCCCTTCCTTGGAAGCACTTCAGTTATGCCTATTTAGCAATGCAGAATGATTTTTTTCTGCAATTATGTTATCTCTCCACTGTCATAATTGGGGTTGGCTTCGATGCAGTTTCAACTCCGATGGGTCAGGGTCGAGTCAACCAGCTTGGAGGAGTTTTCATCAACGGCCGGCCTTTACCAAACCACATTCGGCATAAGATAGTGGAGATGGCCCATCACGGGATCCGGCCCTGCATGATATCCCGCCAGCTCAGAGTCTCTCACGGCTGCGTCTCCAAAATCCTGTGCCGCTATCAGGAGACTGGGTCCATCCGGCCCGGAGCCATCGGCGGCACTAAATCCAAGGTGAGGCCCTATAACTGAAAACGACGACTTTTGACATAATGACCCTGAATTTGAAATAAGAGTCTTTGTATTGAATCAGGCACCTTTCTGACTGTTTTTATTTTATTTTATATTATTTTTTAACAGACTTTATCTCTAGATGTGGAGAAGCGCGTTGAGGAATATAAACGGGAAAATCCCGGAATATTCAGTTGGGAAATTCGGGATAAATTGCTCAAAGAAGGAATTTGTGACCGGAACAACGTGCCTTCAGGTAGGCTATGCGTAAAACATAACGAAAAAATACACGAACTGCAATGTGCAAATTATTAAAAAACAAACAAACAAACAAACAAACAAACCTTTTTAATATGCATTTCGCTCACAGTTAACCATTCAACTGTCTTAAAGACGTAACAAAACATTTATTTATTTATTTAGGCTATTTGTGATGTATAAAAAAATGTAGCCTAAATAGCGCATGTTTTGTCGACATCTACCATGGTTACCTGGCAAACGCGATTTCTTTTGGCTAGCTCTAAAAGTGAGGCACCTACAGCAAGTGTCTAGTTTTAGTAACCACAAAACGTAAACGACACACTCAGACTAAAGGCTACTTGTCATCTAAGCTTTGCAGTCACTGAAACGTTTAAAAAATGAAATGTATATTAGCATACTAATGTATTAAGCTAGAAAACATATTAAGAGCGCTTATGCATTCGGTTGAACTCTTGTCCAGTGAGTGCAATAAGCCGCATCATGAGAGGGCGATATGGCGCAAGAGGTGACGAGGAGGAGGAGGAGGATGAAGAGGGCATCGAGAAGCGCGAGCACGAAGAACACGCCCGCAGGAGCGGACAGAGCATCGAGGGGATTCTCGCAGACAGATGTGAGTGGATCCTGCTAACTCTTGGGGTCTATAATATAATAGTGATACAAACTCATAAAGGTTTCTATCATTTTAGCCAGTAACAAAAGAAAAAAAATTAGCCCACACTACTAGCAATTTTTTGGAAATTTTGCTTGAAAATGCTTGAAAAGCTTTGCACATTAATATACATTGTTCCCAAGTATGAATTTCTCAGCAAAACATTTTTTAAATGGACAGACTGGATAATGAAGGAAAGCCGGCAACAAGTGTCCAGAATGCATGCTTTTCAGTAGTGTTCAAAACCATCCCAGGGTGCACTTCATGAAATTGTCTGAGAGAATTTCTAGAATGTGTAGAACTGGAATCTAGACAGTTTCATTTGTTTAACATTTCTTGGTCAATGCATAATTGTCATACTTCTATTTGTGTTATTTCATAGTTTTGATGACTTTATTATGACTATTTTACATGTGAGGATAATGGTAAACTGTGAGGTGCCCAAACCTTTGACTGGTGGTTTATAAAGCAGAAATATAAACAAAAATGTGGTGTATTAACTTGTAATATTTCTAATATATTAATTAATTACATTGCATTAATGATGAGTTAGATTTACTGATGATCAATAACCAATAAATCCCAAGAATATTAATAAATATTATGTAACAGGCATGAGGGAAGTAGAAGAAAAAAGTTACAAAATATGGAAAAAGTGGGTTATGTGGCCACAATGACATTTTCATCCTGCAACAGCGTTCTGCATTTCACTTAAAATAGTACAAAATTAAGGAAGAATATAAGTTACTAGAACAAATCGGATAATCCATTTAAAAAGAAGACATACTTTACTCTCTCTCCTGTCATTCCAATGACTTTCTTTATGTGAAACTCTGAAGGAGAAATGCTCATAAATATTAAAATATGACAACACAATAAATTGTTAAGAAAGTAGCATTTCTGTGCAAAGAGGCCTCAGAGGAATCAAAAGGGAAAAAAGTTGATAAAAACAGTGGAGAGTCTATTTTTGCCTTCTTACTGCCTTACTGGCCGACAGCTGAAGTGACTGAAGTTTTGCTGTTCTGTAATGATATTTAATGAGCTAACAGTCTGTCCCTGCGTGACTAATTAAGGTGAACGTTATTGACTGCCTCTGATGCCCTGCTAACACCACTTCAGCTTCTTAAATAATACTGATCGGGATGCAGTGTCACTCTTAATGGCGATGGGAGTTTATTAAAGGCTATTTCCGTCAATAGGGACCAGTGTTCTCCTCGGCTGTTCCTTCATGGCCTGGAGCGGCGGTCACAATGGGGGCGAGCCTCTCGTCATGCGCGCTGCCACAAAGCCCGTCCGTCACGCTCTGCCCGTTTCGCGATCCAAGAAAGACGAGTTGCCCAAGCCGATTAAATCAGGCTCTTTATTTGAACTTCGCTTTCATCTGGCCAATGAGTCCAACACGCCTTGCTCTTTTTCTCCTCCACTCTCCTCATGCCCTGTTCTACCTCTCTTGGCCTGCGGCACATTTTCGGTTAATATCTGTGGGCCGTTGTCAGTCCCTTCCATTCCCACCGCCCCTCCTTAACTGGGAGACACAGACAGGCAAGTTGAGTTCAGTATTTACACCCTTCTTTTGAATAGGCAACAGCTTGATTCCTGAACCCCATACTGTCTCCATATATCATCTTAATGTTACTGGAAGACTCTGTTCATAACTTTGAGAGAACCTTGCCAGAATGCAGAACACAAAGTTCTGAGAATGTTCCCTGTTCGCCTCCTGGCATGCATCGTTTTATATTGGAACAAATATAGTATGCACAAATCAGAAAAGTCTACTTAGAAGTATATTTAGGAAAGTGCAAAATGATTGACACTCCTATAATATGCACATATGCACATGCCGCTAAACATATGCACACGATGCCAAACATGCAAACACATGCATGGATGCACACACGTACACATGCATACACAAACAGTGGCAACTGGCCCAATGCGGGATGGTTTGTGTGGCACCATGGAGTGTGCAGTCAGCGGGTCGTAATTCACTCTGAAAGACAAAACCAACACAAACACATGCACACAAACACAAAAACACAAATGAACCACCAAGAAGACCTTAAAAAGGAAACTTCATCAAGACAAACTTGGCTAAACCTTAACATCTCTAGGTGAAAAATTCAGTCTATCTTGGGAGTATTTTTATCGTATGTGAAATATTAAAGCATGCATTGCTCTCTTTTATGACACAGAGTGAGGCAGACAGTGAGAGGAGTTCAGTTGGATGGACAATGCGGGGAAACCCCCCAAACAAAACTGTCTCCATTGTGTCCAGCGTGCAGTGTCAGGGTCAGCAGACTTAGGAATCCGTGTCTGCTTGAGTTCAGGCCCTGAAGGCAAAACTACAGTATGTGTGTGTCAGTTATCACAAAGAGAGCATGAAAAAAACACAGAGTTCAGGGCGGCTGCTTTTTATTGGATAGCTGATAAGTGTGTATAGGACTTACTGTATATATGAAGATATGAATCAACTCACTTAATCACAACCACATAGTGCAGTTTCTTGCTTAGTTTGTGTTAAAAAAAGGTGTTACATTGGTTTAGCTGATGGCCAACAAACACTTGTTAAAGTTGTTAAACAGAGCAGTCTGAGGTCACTGGCGTTTGACCTCCAGTGATCAAAGGTCACATGGGTGTATGTTTAGAGTGACAGGTGACCACTTCCTGTTTTAACTCTTATTCCCTTCAGCATAAATGCACTAACTATATTTGAAATAGCACTTAACTTACTATGTCAACTTACGCACCACAATTGTGAAAATGTGCAATATGCTGATTTGGTTTTTATGGAAACTTATTGGATTATTTGATGAATAGATAGTTAAAAAAGAACAGCATTTATTTACAACTGAAATTCTTTACTTTGACTATTGATCAATTTAATGCATCCTTAGTTGCTGCATAAACATTTTCATTTCATTTAACTTTTGAATGGAAGTGTAAGCTAGCGCATTCCTACAGAAACTTGGATTAAAAATGCAAAATAATCATCTCTAATGATTACATGATGCCAAGTGTGATGAAGCCATATCGTGCACTGTACTACTTTGAAATGTTCATAGTTGCATACTGCATGCTGTTTCACACACTAGCTTCTTTTACAAAAGCCACACAAGCAAAAAACGTATCAAAAGTGTCTTCGAGAGCAAAGCAAAAGAGGCTAAACAGACCAAGAGCACATTTGGTTCAGAGCTGAAACGTGTGGTTGTTTGAGGGCAGCTGCGAGGGTCACAGTTGCTCTTTAGCAAGTCAAGTCCTCCCTCTGTTTCTCTCTGTTCCTAAACGCTGGGGGGCAGATGGGCCCACGAGCTGTCACTCATCCTTTCTGTCTCCGGCATCTGTTAGTTCTCTATGTACTGCTTAATGTAGTCGGGCAGTCACTCAGCCAGCCTCGCTGAAAAGGACCCGCCTCGCTTTCCCCTCTCCGAGACGCTGCATTTGTTCCCAAGCTTTCTTTTGTGCATGTCTTTGTCTTTCTTTTTTGGCCATTTTTGATGGCGAGGGGGCATGTCATTGGCTCAATTAGCTCTCTTCATTACCTGCCCCCAAGAGAATCGCTTACACACACACACACACACACACACACACACACACACACACACACACACACACACACACACACACACACACACACACACACACACACACACACACACACAGACACACGCACATATGGTTTTATCTTGGACCTCTGCCGCTTGCCCCCGACCAAAACTAAGTGCAAAAGCCTGCTGGATATGCGCTCGCCATCCCGCAGTATTAATGAAACTCCTTAGGTGGATTTTGTGTACATGAACACATGAGGTAAATGGACTCGGGGTGATATTTCGCCTCCGAATATTGAATTTAAGCGACGAGGGCCCAGAGCTGAAGAGAAACGGCGGATGGAGATGCTTTTAGTGACCGCACCGTTTACATAGCAGAGGGCTAAAATATCTTAAAACACATACTCATGCACACTACACGCTAACTTTACATGCCAAAGACCTAAAAGCACACACACATACGCACTCTGTGTATTTACACAAGGCAGAATATCTCTAGATTCTCCAGCGGTTCCATTTCCATGACATTTGGGTTTTGGTTGTGTGTGTTTAGAAGCCTGTGGTCTGTATTCTCTTGCCCGAATTAAACCCGTGTTTACCGTTTGCTCTTTGGTTCTTTTTATTCACTTGCATTGATTCTCATTCAGTCAGCAAAAATATAAAGATGCAAGCACTTACTTGTTTGCTACCTGATGATTAGATGTCAAAAATGAACATTGTTCCAATCCTCTATTTGCTTTCCTTTCAAAAAACACCATGAAAGTATCATAGAAGTAGTCCATGCAACTTGTGTACTATATTTCAAGTCTTCTGAAGATATACGGTAGATTTTTGTAAAGATCTGATCAGAATTTAAGTGTGTCTAAAGTAGTATATATATGGTAGATTTTTGTTGTGTACTGTTTTTAATTTCGTGAGAACCAAACTGTTTGATGCAATAAATGTCTAGAGCATATTTACAATACTAGACAAACATAGTAAAAATTAAACTAAAGAAATAGCACAGAAGGATGCAGCCTGTTTAATCACCACCTAGAGGTGCTTTACATTAATTTATTATAATGTATTAATATAATATAATTTATAAAATCACTGAATCACTCTAAATACATTAGAGTGCACCAACAAAACGTAAATGTAATGGTATTTGCGATTAGATCATCAGATGTCAAAATGAACATTTTAACGCCATTTACTCACCCTTGTGTTTTGATCCTGTATTTTCTTTCTTGTGAAAATTTTGGTCTTTTTTTATGTGCTCCTAAATAACAAAAAAAAAAAAAAAACACCATGAAAGGATTATTAAAGAAACCTGTGCAATATGTTTTATTCTTCAGTCAGATTTGGGTGAAAAACTGATCCTGTATTCTAATCCTGTATTTTCTATCTTGCGAAAACACTTTTTTTTTCATACAACGACAAAAAATTGCATCTGTTAAATGCCTAAAATGTCAAAAAACACCTCAAAAGTATAATAAAAGTAGTCCATAAAACATGTGCACTATATTTCATACAATAGATTTATGCCAAAATTCAGTCATTTTTCACTTATAATGATCTCTTCTGGTATCTAGTCTCATTTTTTCATTTTTCAAACTTGCCACATCACAATTACTTTTCGTGATGTGAAAACCAAAGCTGTTTGATATCACTGATGTATAAAGCATATTTACATAGACCAACATAGTAAAAAATTTATTTAAAAAACAGCACAGAAGAACACAGCCACTTAGTGGAGCTTGGTAGTTTCAACCTAAAACATGGTTAAAAATTACAATTAAATAGATTTTTTAAATTAAAGTCAAAGATATAATTAATATAATATAATAACTTAATATAATGTATAAATTTTTAAGTCACCAAATGACCGTAAATACATTGTTACACTAATAAATCTAAATTTAAGGGTTAGATCATATAGAAATAACTTCTAAATTTAATAAGTAAATATGTAATGACAAAAAATGACGGAACGAAAAGAAAACCCATAGATGACTCATTATCTAGCTCTCATTCCTTCAATAGAGCAGACTTTTTTGATAGTTGTCCAAGTCTCAGGTGCTTTTTCTCAATGGGTTTTTGAAGAGATTGAGCACTTGAACTACCGAGCCCACCCCTTTCCCTTTCTGCCCTGCCACCCACCCACCTTTGGCCTTCTTTCTGCCCCTTCCACCCCCTCCAGGGCAGATGACGGCCTCCACTGAGAGCCCCGGCCGTCGTGACGGATTCCACAGATGGAGCGTGCAAATCGATCCAACAAAGACAGAATGAGAGAGAGATGCACAAATAGCTTAATGTCTGTACAATCAAAATTCACTAAATAGGAATTTCCATTAATTCCAACACCATGAATATGTAATTAAAAGCTTTTCCGTTTGGAATGTGTTGTTGTGAGTCTGATGAACAGTTTTCCACACACTTCAGTGTTCCTTCAACCAAATCCCTGTGAAATTGTAGGAATTTCCCATAGTTCTCATTTGAGTCCACATTGAGTACATTTCTGTTTGAAACAAGAAAAACAAAAGCCCTTTATTAGGAAATAGGTCATGTTTTATTAAATCAATGATTTGGGTTTTATTTATTTATTTGTGTGTGTGTTTCTTATTTTTTTCCATGTAATTTTACAGTCATCCAGCACATTGCTTCTTTCTTTTCTCCTCCGCTGCATTTCTCTTTCATCCTCTTTTTAACAGTTTGTTCTTAAGCTTTTTAAATTCCCTCCTGCAGCTCTCTCTGTTTGTGTTTTATTCTTTGACTGTTGCTCTGTGGTCTTTTTAGTTACTGAGGGGAAAAAAAAATCAGACAAGGAATTACTGTGTGGCACACAAAAATAAGCCTGGCTCTTAAGCCTTTCAAGAAAAGATGTGAAGAAGCTCATATAATTCTCCCTCACGAAAACACTACATCATTTAAGATGAGTAAAAGCTGCTAAAGCATGTTTGTTTGGTACTTTTGCCAATTAAGGAGCATCTTTTGTGTTCATATTTGTGTGGATTTTCTAGGTTTATGACAAACACGATTGTTTATGTGGGGATTTGCCAACAACTAGTTTTTCAAAAATACTATACAAAACCTATTTCAATTTAAAAACAAATAAATACACATTTTTAAACAAACACAAATTTTTTTCAATATTTTAATTTTTTTTTAATTGTTTGCTGAGATTTAAGATTTTGGGTACTTTTGAAAAGACTGAGCACTTTAATTTTTATTCTATACAAAATTATATACATATATAAACTTCATATTATATATAACAATATTTCTTACATTATATTTATTATAAAAAATGTAAAATATACCTTATAAATTCAAATTTAAATATGATATATTTTTGGATATTTTGTTTTCTTACATTATATATAGTACATATTTAGAAAAATTATATAATAATATCTAAATACAGATTATACCATTTTGTAAATAACATAAAAACTACATTTTTATATCTTAATTATATAATTTGAAAAAATTGTATAGTGTGTAAAAAAAATACTAGAAAAAAATACTAAAATGCTAAAAATTCTAAAAATCCAAAATACTAGAAAAAAATACTAAAATACTAAAAATCCAAAATACTAGAAAAAAATGTAAAAAACAAAACAAAAAATAAATAAATATTCTTTATATATATAAACAATAAAATTATATAATAAAATACCCTATTATGTATAAAAAAAATTCTAATGATATTCTTTGCATTTGTGTGAGTTTCAGTGAGTCCATCTGATGAAGGTTCAGATGTGGAATCGGAGCCCGATCTGCCGCTGAAACGGAAACAGCGTCGCAGTCGGACGACATTTACGGCCGAACAGCTGGAGGAGCTGGAGAGAGCTTTCGAACGCACGCATTACCCCGATATCTACACCAGAGAAGAGCTCGCTCAGAGAGCCAAAATCACAGAGGCACGAGTGCAGGTACAAATACACCCCATACGCCTGGAAAAAAGAACTGACACAATCAAAAACTGTTTATTACACTCCTACACTTGTCTTTTCTCAGGTGTGGTTCAGTAACAGACGAGCACGATGGAGGAAGCAGGCGGGAGCCAATCAGCTCATGGCGTTCAATCACCTGATCCCTGGTGGTTTTTCACATCCGGCGATGTCCAGTCTCTCCCCGTATCAGCTGTCAGAAAGCCCGTACCCTCCCGCTGGCCTTTCTCAAGGTAAACATGTTGTATTTAAATCCACTTTGACATATAAAATGTTTCCGGATGTATTCTATTAATGACTGTATGTGTTCTCAGATTCGAGTGCTGTACACAGACCTCAGCCGCTCCCGCCGCACTCAGCCCATCAGAGTGCTGGAGGGGCGGGGCCAGAGGGCGGGGCTTCCTACTGTCTCTCCAGTCGCCATGGCTACGCAGGATATTCAGATACATTTGGACCTCATAACAGTCACGCCAACTCTGCCATCAACAATGGACTGTCTTCTCAGGTAATAAAGGCATTGTGTAAAACTGTTACTAAATATAATTTCTAATAATCCTCAGTTATTAGTTTGTCTTTGTTTGTCACATGACTGGCTTAAACAAATGACTAAGTCTGTACATTAAACTGGATAAAGCATCAATGGCCTGATATTGATTACCACAGAAAATAATGTTAACTTGTCCCTCATTTTGCAAACTGTAACACACTTTTATCATGGAAGTCTAGAAGGCAGCGATATTTAAAATAAAATCATATTCAGAACATCTCCAAAACACTTAACTACTGTATGCGTGTATGATAAAACCACTTAAAACAACTTTCCCTTTCCTGTAATGAAAATCTTCTGATTCTGGTTGAAAAGGATACCTGATAAAGTTATAAAATTGCAATATATTATATTATAATATTTATGAATATTTACTTTTAGCATATTTGATATAATATTTATTTAAAATACTTAAAATCTAGTCATTTTCTGGTGGAAAAATTCTGGTGGAAAAATTATTTATTTCATGATTTAATTACTGATATATATATACAGTATATATATATATATATATATACTTAAAGTCTGTTAATGAAAGATTTATTTATTGAAGGATTTACTGAAGGATGAGTCTTGTTTAAATTATTTTGTGTGGTAATTAGGAGCATGACAGATCCTAAACCTAAAATAATTTTTTTGATAAAAAAAAAAACAGCATAAAATAGCGATAAAAAGTAATGTATTTTTTAGTTAAGCCTTCAAATGTTGAAAACATGCAGTTGAAAGTGACTCCCACCTGTTGACCCACAGCTGAGTGTGAGTTTAATGGGCTCTTCTGGCTGCTGTAGAAACTATTACACACTTCAAGACAACGCATTACGCAGATGAATTCCTCCATCATAGATCATCCACGGGCCATTTTTCACTCAGTTATCTTTAGCTTTCCACTGGACCGTGCAAACGCAGCACTGAACACAGAAACACAGATCCCCTCTGTGTGAGAGATAGACGACTGACCTCCACATGCTTCTCATTTGTTAAAGGAGCGCACCGAAGCCTCAACAGGGGGTGTTTGTCAGGAACACTGACAGGCCGCTATGAATCACAGGTCTGGAGGGTGTGAATGTAGTGTGGAGTGAGTCTGGTTCAGTCTCACATTCTCACTGTCATCGTCCACAGCGCTAATACATGAAAAATGCTGTTAAGATTCAAAGCATCCCAGTGTAGTATTGAGATGGATCTTTCAATCTTCATAGTGTTACATATAGATATTTCATTCAAAATTTGGGGTCAGTAAGATTTTTTACATTTTTAAAAAGAAATTAATACTTTTATTCAGCAAGGATGCATTAAATTGATAAAAAGGGACAGTAAAGACATTTATTAGCTTACAAAAGATTTCTGTTTCAAATAAATGCTGTTCTTTTGAACGTTTTATTCATCAAAGAATCCTGAAAAATACATTTATCACAGTTTTCACAAAAATATGAACCAGCACAATGTTTCTTGAGCAGCAAATCAGTATATTAGAATGATTTCTGAAGATCATGTGACACTGAAGACTGGAGTAATGATGCTGAAAATTCAGCTTCGATCACAGGAATAAATTACATTTTACAATATATTAAAATAGAAAATAGTTATTTAAAATTTTATGAATATTTTAAAATATTACTGATATTAATATATTTTTGATCAAATAAATGCTGCCTTGGTGATTAGAACAGACTTCTTAAAAAAAAAAAAATCTTACAGATCCCAAACTTCTCTCTCTCTCACACTATATATATATATATATATATATAAATAACAGCACCTTAGCAAATCTATATATTTCTAAAACAATTTTCATATTTTACAGCATGTTAGCAGCTGCAATCAACAGTTTGCACTGTGATGCCAACTCAGATTTTCTGTTAAATATAAAAATCTAGATAAAATGTATCCAGAAAGTATGTACATTTAATGTGAAGTTGTTGGTTTTTGATTATGTTGAGTGCTAAATTTTCCCAAACTCATGGAGAAAATCTTCCAGAGCTTTGGAAACAGAATTCCATCGTGAATTCGGGACACGTCACTCCCTGCTTCACTATGGGAAATGGTTTAAGTGAGACCATGTGCGTGACCATGTGAGTGTGTGTGTGTTGCAGTGCTTTGACTGTATGCACTGATGTAATAGGATCCTGTAGCCTGGGAGACATGCTTTTCTCTCTCTGTTTCTATGTAAAGGTGCTTATTTGGTGCAGCAACTGGAGTATGTGTTTATTTTGGCCATAATTCAATTATGCTTCAGGAACTTTTATTCCCCAGAGCACACATGCAACATTCCTCAAATGCAGCACAGTGTTTTCTAGAGTAAATAGTAATGAGTACACACACCTGAATGCAGACACACACACACACACACACACACACACACACACACACACACACACACACACACACATACATACTACGCTGCCCTCTGGCTCAGTTCTAGTCCAAGAATCAGATTAAACAATCCCCAAATTCAATTATTTTTTTGCCTGATCAATTGCAGGTCACAGGATCCAGATATGCATCTGTATGTATGTGTGTGTGTTATTTAAGCAATACAGTCACAGCTAAAGAACAACTTCGCAGCATATCAAGTCTCTTATTGCTTTTACAAAATAAAAACTATAAAAGCTTACAAAAATTATATTCACCAAAAGTTTGGAATGCTCCAAAAAATCAACCACTGATTAAAATTATACAGGGGAAAAAATAAAAAAGGGCATTAATATTATGATGATAATAATATGAAGCATGTTGAATTTAATTATGAATAAGATGCAATATACTATATTTAGCTATTATATAAATATGAAATGGGAAAAAAATATATATATATATAGTGCTTTTGATCAGTATTAGGATCATATCAGCAGAAAAAATCCTGATAGGAGCATGTTGGTAGATTATTTTCATTGCACTATGATTTTAGACGCACTAATCCATCACACTATTTAGAAGACAGTTGTGAATTTGTTTTGAGCCAGGCTGATGATAACTCTGATCTGTTTCTCTGTAGGTTATGGGACTCATAAGCCCAGCTGGAGTTTCTCATCAGTCTCAGGCTGAGTTTTCTCTGTCGTCTCTCAGCGGTGCTCTGGATTCGGGTGGATCGGTCAGCAGCAGCTGCTCTCAGCGCATGGAGCCGCTGTCCAGTCTACCTGCCCTCTCCAACCTGCCCAGCCCACAGACCTACAGCTCGGCCTCCTTCTACGGCATGGAGCACAGCGCCCCCTACCAGTACAGCCAGTACGGACAAAGTAAGGTCATTATACTGTCAGACTACTCCATCCTTCTTATTTGCTTCACTTGCTACTAGTTTGTGTCTTAGCGGTTACTGCATGCTTTTATATTGAGAGTGTGTGTGTGTGTGTGTGTGTGTGTGTGTTTGATTCTGGCTTGCATCATTTGCTGACTGTATACTGTACCTCTCTTTTCCACACATCATTTTCTATTCACTCTTTACCCTTTTTCCTCAATAAACATTGTAAAAAAGGCCAAAAATACATTTTTATAATTGTAAAAAATTGCTGACACCAATCATACACTGTGTAGTTGACAAACCATAAATTATTATATAACTGTAATTGTTAAATTTTGTGCATACTGTACCAAATTAACACACATAATATATATATATATATATATATATATATGTGTATGTGTATGTGTATGACTTATTATTATTAATTACACACCCCACCACATATACTGTATATTAAAATATTTATATATTTTATACAATTGTATTTATACATTTAGATATTGCAATATACAATATGAAATATTCTATAATAAAACTATATATCAATAATTTTTTTTACTGTATTTAAAATATAATACCTTTATTTTGCTTACCAGCAGATCTTAAGAACAACTTTGAGCAGCATTATTAAAAGTTGTGCATACTATCAAATTTATTAATATGTATATATATACACATTTGTATATAGTTGCATATGTATGTATTTTAATAAATCTATTATCATACAATTGTATTTATGTAATGTATTTATTTATGACAATATATAAAATCGAAACATGTAATGAAAATTATATATTTTTAACTATATAAAAATGCCGTAATATCTTTTTTTTTTATAATAGTCATACATGAACAATCTCAAAAATAGCCTCTAAATATTGCATTCAATTAAACTGATATTAAATGAAATAACATTTATAAAAAAATATCCGTCAGGAGAAGCAACAACTACAGTTTGCTCTCTGATCGCTAGTATTTCATTAGTCAAAAATAACAATCAGGTTATATATTTTGTATCTGTATTTCCTATTTACGTCTGTAAGGCACACAAACAAAAATGTTGCAAAAATGTTGCTACATTTATTGCTGTTATTATGTCAATCATTACAATCTTGATAGTGACTGGCATCGATACACAAACAATATGACAATTTAGATGATTCCACTCCAAAATGAAAAAACAGTCACTCATAAAACCTTCAGTTTGTTTGTGACCTGAACAAATAATAGAAGGGTAAAAGGCTTCACACACACACATCAGAGGCTGGTATATAGTTTTACAGATATATGTGATTCACAGAGGTCTGATCCTGTAATATCTGGAGTGTGTGTGTGTGTGTGTGTGTGTGTGTGTGTGTGTGTGTGTGTGTGTGTGTGTGTGTGTGTGAATGTCATGGTTGGATGCTAATCTCCTGTGGCAGGATCATGATGAGAAGCAGCTGCGCTTGTCTAACTCACTATCCACGCTCGTACAGTTACGCTCTGATGAAATGGACACAGCACAAATATGGCAGCTCTTTAATGAGTCCTTCTCAAAGAGGAGGCTCGGCGTTCGCCAGCCTGATTGCTGTGTCAAATGGACGACATATGCTTTCTTTGGAGTTCAAGTCATGCAAACATTAGCAGAACAAATATTACTATTAAGATGCATATTAAATGTGAAATCATTTAACATTATTAATAAATTATGCTCTTTACATTTTCATGTCTTCCAGATTCCTTTCATTATCTGAGGCCTGAAATCGCCTGAATGGGTCGTGCGGCTCAACTGTCCCGAAGCGGGGATGGCATAAAATCCCAAAGTCCTGGAATGAAGGTTTTCTGCAGACGGAGATACAAAACTCTTGGCAATAAAAATACGACATCTTTAACACTGGATGGCACAGCCGGCAGATCAAAAGATCTCAAACATTCCCTTGAACTCTTCTTCAAAAGCCCTTCCAGCAGAATTATCCACAATCACCAGAAAACACAACGAGACAAGCTGAATCAAAACAAAAAGAGACGTTTTTCACTGAGAAACATGTTGAAGTGCAATATGAGAAATGGTCATATTCATACGAGACATTCGCAGCCACTCAGAGCCGCTCTTATGAGGCCAGACGAGAGCGCTGGGCTGGATACGTGTTGGAAATAAAAGACAAATGTTTTATAGCGGACAGTGAACTTCTTCTCATGCATTCCTTGAAATCTGAATGATGCGTTTGTTTTTTTACATGAGGGACGACTGGAAAATGATACAGTATTCTGGAACTTGAAAGTTCAAAATCATACTTGTTTGAAATAATTCATATAGCGGTGCCGTAGTGTTAAAAGGTGCACTGTGAAAATGACTTTGAAGTTTATTTAGCTGATTTAGTATAATCTGATATGCTTAAAACTGCAATATAAATTTGGTCATCCCCAATAAAACTTAAAACCTTTCTTATGTTGTTTATCTTCTTGTCATAAGATGGTAAAATACTGAAAGCTCTAAAAAATACTGATATTACAGCCACAACAACTGAATGTTTTTTAAATTAATTTATTTTGTATGTGTGTGAGTGTGTATCTGTATCCTCCAGATATTTTGCATAATTAAATCATTCATTGTATGATAATAAACCCTGTTTGTGTGTGTGTGTACTTTGCTATATACATTTGGAAACAAATCCTTCATTTGGAAGCTTTTGCAGATGTTGACAATTGCAACATTTATTTATGAGCTAATATGTCTTTTTAAAAAAATTAAAAATTTTAAAATGTTAATCCTAAATGTTTTTAGAATTTGGGTTTAGGATAAAGTTTAGGAATTGAATTAGTCTGCATCAGGGTTATTATAGTTAATTAAAACTTAAAATTAATAAAATAGCCTTTTCAATATTAATTTAGTTTAACTTGATACTAAAATGGTACTAACATAACTAAAAAAACTGAAATAAAAATTCATTAAAACTACTGACTTTTTAAAAATAATGATGATGATGATGATACAAACATGCAACACTTCACTTAAAAAAACAACAACAACATAATATTAATCAAATCGATAATTGTATCTCGATACTAAAATATCACTGGTCTGCAGTCATTATAATTCATTTTACATAAAAACAACAGAATTTAGCACATGTGTGTGATCTCTCACACATCTGTCTGCAGTCATAGCTGACACTTTCCAGGATGATTCACGTCTCTGTTCTTCCACAGCTGATCAAACGCTTCACCTGTGGCCTAGAAAACACTGAAAACCTCCTCAAACACCTCAAGAACAACGGACAGGGAGACAGATGCTATTTTATGTCAAACCCTTTCTTTCTTTCGCTCTCAGAAGCTTCTTTTGACCTCTGTCTTCCCCTGTAAATGCCAGCCTTCAAACAGCGTCCTCTCCTTCACCCTGCTCTGTCATCTGAGGGGTCAAAGTTCAAAGTTCACAGGTCTGGCACATGTTCATCACACAGAGAGACAGATGAAAATAAAACTACAGACTGATCTTTTTTTCATCTGATCCTCAAACATGTGTCTTGACTGGATTACACTCAAGTAAAAGAAAAAGAAAAAACATTTTTTTTTCAGTAATAATGAGCAAGAAAGTTATTTCATATGTTTTACAATTTTTTGTGCATCAGTTTACTGTAACATTTTCAAAATGATGACACATGAATTTTTTTTTTTCATTTAAATAAGCAACATCACACAGTCAAGAGTCACAGCTGTGATTTTGAGTGAGATATTGTTTTCATATAAAAGTTAATATCATGTAGCTTATGTTGTAAACAAAATATGACCAGGTAATTGTTAGTGTCTTCTCCGCCAACAGAAAATAGATTTAAATCAAATCTCAATTGGCTCTGCAATATTTAGTATAGCTTAAGACTACTTTAAACTGTAGATATATACATATACACCGATCTAAATTTATTATAATCTATTTTATATTCATGCACAGAACTGCATTGCATCCTTGGATATCCGCTAATGTATTTTCATCTCAATTCTGCCATCTACTGGTGTGTAATTACACCTGCAACTCTACCTCTAAAACATCATAAAAACCATAAATAAAGTCCATATTGAAATTTTATATTTGGGTTTGTGTGAGCGTGTGTAAATATATTATATATATATGGGGTGAACGTAAGATTTTCAATCTGGTTCTCATGATAGCAACTGGAGAATTGGTTTGGTGCTTAGGTTTGGTTTGGTGAGTGTGAGCCATTAAATATAACTATAAATATAACTATAAAAACAAAATAATTAATAGTAGTAATAATAGCTTTATTGCACTTCAAAATATTAACAAAATAAAGTTTTATATTTTAAAATAAAAGAGTGTTAAATAAAAATACAGTTGTTTTATAGTACGCTTAAAAAATACAATGTTAATATTTATTTATTTATTTTTTGAATTTTCAACAATTTCAAACCTAAAATCTGCGAACTTCTATTTTGGCGGGTTGCCGAGTGAAGCACGTCACTGAATGTAATAATGTAGTAACTGATTCTTTTTAAGAGATTCCCCTGTAAAATGTATTACTTTGCATTGTATTTTTCTGTTTGTTTACTTATTCATATATATTCATATAATTCTCTTTATTCAGAAGCTAATTAGATTTTCTCTCCCCTGGCTGTTCTCGGTGTTCCCTTTATTTCTAGTTTCATTTTATTGTTGTTGTGATATATTGTAACGTGTTATTTGAGTGTTAAATAGTTAATAAAAAAAAAAAAGAAAAAAGAAAAAAGAAAAAAAAAAGAAAAAAAAAAGATTATTTTTAAGATCTGAACAAACCACTGGTCTATATATAATGTTCTCTATTATGGATCAGTGGTACACACATAAAATGTCAGTTGTTTTATTATTGGATAATTCAGGGATTCTACAGTCTTTTTAAGAAGAGGGCTGGTGCAGACTAAAATAAATCTACTTTCTCTTTCACTTTTATCATTCATCACCTGGAACAAGACACAGCATAGTCAATCACAATCAAGACTCATATCACACAAGTGATTTTGGGAGTAGGTTTGTTTAACTTTGAATGGGCTTGCAGGAGTGTTTCTGATGAACTACTTTGTATTTACAAATTTATTTTTTCTCTGTGTGTGTGTGTTTTGGGATTTTTGAAGCCCACTATGTTTCTAAGCGGACTCCTGCTGCTCTTTCTGCTTCCTGATTGGACAGAAGGCATTGGAGGTGACACTGTGGACATCAATACTCTCGCACGTATTATTGATTTTGTCGAGCAAAAGTAAGTCTCCAGTTTCTATAAAATATTAAAAAGCCCAAAGTTCCTGTTTACATTAAAAGTTAACAACAAAGTTAGCAACAAGGAAGTCACAACAGTAACAGGAAGCTGTCTGTCAAATGGTCATAAATTAAAACATGGGAGTGTCATTAGTCACCTAAAACTACCTGATCCTGTTTACTGTGTTCCAGCTACAAGAGAGTTGATAAAGATGGACATCCTCGTCAGTATGCTGTAGCCATTAATGTGCCAAAGGATCAGTGTCAACAGAACTTCAATCCTGCACAGAACAACTTTCTGAGAATTTCTCAAGAGAATGCCATGAATGTGAAAAATGCTATTACTGATGAAACAAACGCACTTTACCAAGGTACAGAACTCATCGCTGCGGGAACTAGAAAAAAGAAGAAATACAACATGCATTCAGAGTCTTTGCTGCTGAATCCTGCTGACAACTCACCCATGACCAAACTTTTGAATAGAAGAAGAGACGGCTGCTCTGTTTTCTACACATTTGAATCTCCCTGCGTCAATACATGTCTGGATGAGACAGGCAGACACAGCATTTTAAAGGGCCTGGAGAACTGGAAAGAACACAGTGGAATCAAAGCTTTTGTCTTCAAGAATTTCTGGAAGTATGACACTGAAAAAGATCCTCAAACTGAATTCAAGCAGATCGTGGCTCATGTTCCTCTCTACCGCTGTGAGAGTGAGACTCAGTGTTACGCTTGTAAAGGAGAAGGAAACACTCCCATCGACGCCCAATGTCTTCCTCAAAAAAAGATCAAAGATGAATTTTAACAGTTCTGTGAGTCTTAATTAGGATCTGCTATATTTTGTTTTTAAATTCAATATGCATAGATGAACAACTAAAATGCATTTAAAAATTAATCTTGATTCTTATTCAAACAAATAAAATACTTCCACTTGGTAAACATTTGCTTTACATTTACATTTATTCATTTATCCAAACTTACAAAGGATGATTTTTAAGATCGGAGTAGGCTATGGGCTGCAGTAATGCACATAAACACACCCACAGTTCTCATAAAAATATCAAAGAGAAGGATTTTGGAAAGCATGAGGTGTAACCTAGACGTCATGCTACACTCTTGCTAAATGACATCAGGGTCTTCAGCCAGCTGCCGCAAACGCCTGAAGACTTTACAGGGGGTTCTTACCTTAAGTGGATTGTTGCAACCAGGCCCTGGACAATACTGTTGATTATTACGACTGGAAGACAGTTATACCATAGACACCACTCCTGTAAAGTTTCAGGAGTGACAACCACATTTAAATGCTGCATAAAATAAAAATGAACTCATTCTCGAACTCGAGTTGTTATTGGTAATGTACCCATAAAAAGAAATTTTGGTTAGATTTTTTTTTAACTTTCATTCAATCTCATAAGTGACTTTTCTTTCTGTTTTGAAGATGTTTTCTTTGGATTGTTTGACTACTCGAAAGAGAAGGTAAATAGTCTATAACTTAATTAATTTGTTTTCTGCTAGCTAAATTACATATGTAAAAACAACAACAACAACAAAAACAATGTTACTACTCTTTTAGTAAAACCATGATTCATTTTCTTAAGGGATTTGTATTTGTGTATTTTTTTCTTTCTTTTCCTTTTGTTTTGGTTTTATAACTATACTACCTTAATGGTTTGATGTTTTGTAGTGTTTAGTAAAAAAATAAATAAAAATCTGAAAAAAAAAAAGGTTTCTGATACGTGCTCTGAAGTCCCGATCTGAATCAAATGATTCGCGATCCACGCTGTGAATTTCTGATCTGAATCAAAAGATTCACGAACCGTTTCCAAAGTATACCTATCTGAATCAAATAATTCGCAATACGCGCTACGAAGTACGCGAAGTTCCTGTCTAAATCAAATGGTTTGTGCTCCGAAGTCCTGATCTGAATAATGATTCGTGAACCATAATTTCAGATCAGGACTTTGGAGTGTGGTTTGTGAATCATTCAATTCGCAAAAAGAATTGCGAATTTCTGATCTGAATCAAAAGATTCACGAACCCGCTCCTAAGTTCCGCTCTAAATCAGATAATTAGGTTTATCTGTTCTGCTGCTTTCCCCAACTTTAGCCATCTTTACAACAGTACTACTACTGGCTTAGCTCACTAATGTTTTGACATGAACTGATATTAGCGAAAATGATGTTTACAAATAAAATATCCATATTTTCATTCCAAAGATCTAACACAAATCTACTTACATATTCAGGTTACTGCTAACTAGTGAAGTTCCAATAATATGACGAGCTGCACCTCAAAATACATGTCAGATGGAAACATGCATTATGATTGAGTTTATAGCTTAATTCACTATATTAGAAATAGCTGGACCACTGCAGTTCAGTTGGTGACAGTTAAATAGGAAATCAGCTGAAAGCATCCAGTCATCCTCATACCATTGAAGTATGTTAAGCAAAAAACAAAAAAGAACATCACCGTGAGTATATAATCGGAGCACTGAATCATGTTCAATCTCCTGCATGAGTGCGAGCACCAGCAAATAGGTTAACAGCTACCAGTGTCACTAATAACAATAGTTTCTGAATTCTACAAAACAGATTAATTAGATTGTATTAACATAACCAAATAATATGTTTTATCTTATCCATAATAATTGTCTCTTTCTAAAAGCAAACACAAAATATTGAAGACATTATTTTATGGCACTATCATTACAAGAAAAGTGCAACACTCACTCTACAAACACTGGCTTGTGACATTTTAACCAACTTCAAGGTCTTAATCAGACATTTGGATCTGTGAACTATAGAGTGAGTTTTGCACTTTTGCGGATTTTTGGGGCGGTTTTGAGTCCCTGCTTATTATTTTCATCCTTTATTTAGATTAGGAAAGTGAGTGATGATTACAAAATGTTTTTTTTTTTTTTTTTTTTTTTTTTTAAGAAGGGGGCTGGTCCAGTCTCAGAATAAATCTGATTAATTTTCTCCTCACTCTTATCACTCCTTCTTCTGTGGAGACTCACACAGCATCTCTGGACTTAAAAATTTGGAACAGCAAACATGGTTAGTCACATTCGAGACTCATTCGAGTAATATAGTTTATGTTTTATATATATATATATATATATATATATATATATATATGACAACTATGCACGTGGTATCGATGAATTTATTTTGTTTTTCTGCATGGGCTGTGTTTTATGATTTTAGAAGTTCACAGTATTTCTGAGTGGATTCCTGCTGCTCCTGGTTCCTAATTGGATAGAAAGCGTTGAAGGTGACAATGTGGACATCAGTACTCTCGCCAGTATTATAAACTTCTTTGAAAACAAGTAAGTCTTTCTTCTATTAAATCTAATAAAAAAAATAAGAGTTTAAAGAGTTTCTTAAAGTAAGAAATGAGGATGTAGAGCAACAAAGAGGAAGCAGAGAAATTAGAAGACATGATGGGTGTGTGTCTTTAGCAATACTGATCCTGTTTACTGTGTTCCAGCTACAAGAGAGTTGATAATAAAGATGGACATCCTCGTCAGTACGCTGTAGCCATCAACGTGCCAAAGGATCAGTGTCAACAGAACTTCAATCCTTCACAGAACAACTTCCTGACTCAAGAGGATGCCATGAATGTGAAAAATGCTATTACTGATGAAACAAACGCACTTTACCATCGCTGCGGGAACTAGAAAAAAGAAGAAATACAACATCCATTCAGAGTCTCTCTTGCTGAATCCTGCTGACAACTCACCCATGACCAATCTTTTGAATAAAAGAAAAGACAGCTGCTCTGTTTTCTACACATTTGAGTCTCCCTGCGTCAATACATGTCTGGATGAGAATGGCAGCCACAGCATTTTGAATGCCCTGGAGAACTGGAAAGAACACAGTGGAATTAAAGCTTTTGTCTTCAAGAATTTCTGGAAGTTTGATACTAAAAAAGATCTTCAGACCAAATTTAAGCAGATTGTGGCTCATGTTCCTCTCTACCTCTGTGAGAGTGAGACTCAGTGTTACGCTTGTAAAGGAGAAGGAAACACTGCCATCAATGCCCAATGTCTGCCTCCACCAGAAAACTAAGATTTATACATTAACATTCATTTCTTGCATGATTCTGTACTGAGATGTACTGTCTATTGTTTTGAAATTCAGTATGCTTAGATGAACTAGTGAAATGCATTTTTAAAATAATCTTGCTCCTGCTTAAACAAATAAAATATTTCTGTCTGTTTAGCAAACTTTGTGTGAATTTCATTTGAAGATGAGAGCACATTAATGCTCATAAACACACCCATGTGTCTCAAGAGGTCAAAGAGGAGAACATAGCAAGACCTTGCAGATATAATGCAAAATGTGCAGATGTAAGTGTGTTTGTATTTACAGTGAAAATAAAAATACTTAAAACAGCATGACATCCTCGGGCGCTGGATATACAGTATAGCTGCCCAATGCTCTGGGTGTGTGTTCACTTCTCACTGCTGTGTGTGTGCACTTGGATGGGTTAAATGCAGAGCACCAATTCCGAGTATGGATCACCATACTTGGCAAATGTCACGACTTTCACTTTTTTTTTTTTTTTTTTTTTTTTTTTTTTTTTTTTTTCACAAGGTCATTCACAAAGCTTGATGTCAAACAGACCACAAGGTGCCGCAACACATTGCAATATTAATCACAATTGCACAAGGCTAAACAGATCAAGCTGATAAATAGTTTCTCAAATGGCGAATTTGAATGCATCTGTTTGTAAATACTGTAATGTGAACGTGTGGAGAATGAAGCAATACAATAACTGACACACACACACACACACACACACACACACACACACACACACACACACACACACACACACACACACACACACACACACACACACACAACTGCTAGATCCTTACACCCACCAAACCAACTGACAAACTGACCACAAGGCATTGCACCACAATGTAACAGAAAATAACAGAAATGTTTTGGAAATGCAGTTTGCGCAATACCCACAGCAACATTTTAAATCATATTTCATTAATTATAGTAAACATCATATAAAGTGGGTATTCTTTTTGTTTTCCCCATGGTAAGTATACCAAGTATACTTACAGCCAGACTAATTGTCAGTATACTTGAAGTGTGTTAATGATTATTTAACTTGAAGTGTGCTATTTTGGAACAACTATTTTTTGTACTAAGTGTATTTTAGTGGTAATTAAATTATGCTAAAGTATAACTTTAAGTGTATTTAGTGTACTTTTTGTGCTAAATTGGAACAACTTCAAGTATACTTAGTACACTTTAAGCATATACCTACACTGAACAAAATTATAAACCCAACACTTTTGTTTTTGCCCCCATTTTTCATGAGCTGAACTCAAAGATCTAAGACTTTTTCTCTGTACACAAAAGGCCTATTTCTCTCAAATATTGTTCACAAATCTGTGTTAGTGAGCACTTCTCCTTTGCCAAGATAATCCATCCACCTCACAGGTGTGGCATATCAAGATGCTGATTAGACAGCATGATTATTGCACAGGTGTGCCTTAGGCTGGTCACAATAAAACATTTTTTTTTTTTTCAAAACATTTGCCAAGTATGGTTACCTTACAATTGGTGCTCTGCATTTAACCCATCCAAGTGCACACATACAGCAGTGAACACACACACACACTGTGAACACACACCCGGAGCAATGGGCAGCTATATCCAGCACCCGGGGAGCAGTTGGGGGTTCAGTGCCTTGCTCAAGGGCACTTCAGCCATGGGTATTGAGGGTGGAAGAGAGTGCTGTTCATTCACTTCCCCCACCTACAACTCGAACCTGCGACCTTCCGGTTACAAGTCAGACACTCTAACCATTAGGCCACAGCTGCTGATTGAGTTAGGCCACAGCTGAATAAACTTTTATTCAGAAAATTTTGAAGAACAGAAACTGTAAATCATAACTTGAAAATGAAACACTTAATTTTAATAATCACCTTTGAAGTCAGAAAATACAAATCAACTGTTAGGATAGTTTTAGTAACAATCCATTTATGACGGATTGAACACCATCTACAATTAATAAAAACAATATGTGATGAATAATTATCCCACCTGAATTGAATAAAAACCTTCTTAAAGTTTTGAGTCTGAGTCTTTAAGGTTTAAGGTGCACCCCAAATAGTCTAGAGAGTGAAGCCGAAAAAGGGGAAGTTTCACGAGAGTGAAGAGAGGAGAAGTAAGTAAAGAGGGGTGCGAGACATAACCTTTTTATTCCCTGCAGATACAAAGAACATTGTGTTCAACAAAAAAGTTGTCATTGCATCAAGGAACAGAAGGGCTATTTCTAAATCAAACATAACAAGTTCAGTATTAACCAAGCATATCATGACCCCCCCCCCCAGGAACCAAGATAATATCTATTATTGAAACATTGACAGTTGTTTTGACAAATAGTATAAAAGGGCTAAGCTCATTGTATAAAACAGACTCAACTTAATACCCAGTTATATAAAATTGTTAATAACATTGTTAATATTGAAATAACATATTAAAATAATTCATAAAACATTTAATAATACAGAAGATACATCTGAATATGCAAATTCTCAAAGGTTGATACACCAATTACCCCACTTGAGTCTTAATAAGACTCGCCACCATAACTTTCTTTCCTTAATCAAAGAAAAATACATCATCAATATATGTAAAAGATAACTCCAAAAAGAAAAAGATGAATGATTATATGTATAAATGTATATACTTAAAGGATACAGAAGAGTAAATGAAAAAAATTCAGGTAGGACTGCAGATACCTCTCTAAACCCAGCCACTTAAAAGAAATTGACAGGAAATCTTCAACCGGATTGTCAGACGAGGACCACTGAAAGAATCCGACCACTATCTTCCCCTGGACTTTTGCTGGGTTGAGGACTGACTACAGCTTACCATCTCCTTCAGTTTTAAACTACATCACAACTTTTTCTCTTTCTAGGCACAGCATACATGTGGGAATTATGCTTTTTAATCAATAACCTTACAAAGCATCATAATCATACGTACACAAACATACACCAGGAGGAGGACGGTAACAATTATAGCAAAACAAGTACCAAAATCATTGAGAAGCCCCCAAAAATATCCTCCAAGGGCATTTTTAATCCATGAAAAGGCATTAGTTCCATCAGAAACAGTACTACTCTTCTCTATCTCCTCTCGTAGCTGTTTCATGTGTTGAATCACATCAGTCATATTGTTTTGTATATCAGGAATATACGTACAACATTGATCTCCAATTACAGCACAAACTCCACCCTCTCGCGCAAGAATATAATCAAGAGCTGCACGATTTTGTAAAGCAACCAATTTAAGATTTTTCATCTCATCTGTTAATAAATGGAATCCTTCAATAGCATAATTAGCAAATGATTCCAGTTCTAGACTAATATTATCGATTAGATATGCATTATGTACAGAACCATACCATGGGACAAATCCCTCCAGGATTTTAGTGCCCAAAGAAACACGTTGATGGGGTCTGTATTCTGGATGTGAACGCTTAGTTCGACGGCTAATTAGTGGTGCTCCTGTTTTAGACAAGAAGGTCAGGTGAGTGTTAAGCAAGCCAATATAACAACATCCTGACCATTGCTTAGGCAGCCACCGATAAGCATTATTACCGCAAATCCAATATCTTTCTTTTAACGGTAAATACACAGTTTCAGAGGTTGGGATTACAGAATCAGGATAAACTTGAAGTATTTGTAGTCCATTATTAGTCATTAGTTGGTATGGAGTAGTATTTGCCATGGACCACAGATTCCCAGAAGACATGGAAGGCCCCCAAAACAGTCCTATATTTACATATCTACGAGAACAGTCAGAATATCCTAACCATCTATCTCCGAGTCCAGCATTCTGACATATGCACATAGGTGCTACGTCTCCTATTTTACCTTGTACCTGTAGGGAAGCAGGCATAGAGTCTGTCGGGATCTCGTTGGAGGGTCTCGTATGGAGTATTAAAGGAATCGAGTCTTGAGCATGCATATAGGTGCACACAGATGCACATTCATCAGCTAACCTAACATCTATTCCCATCCGAGAAAAGTGGAGGCTCAACACAGACAACCAAACAGTACAAGAGGATTCAGGTGAACCCACAATCATGGCTTGTAACCATATCAAACATTTTGTTTTGATTTCAGGAAGAGGTACAGGCTGTAATCGAAAAGGCTTATCTGTTGAATGCGGAGCATTAGCACACACATAACAATCAGAGAATCCCTCAGTTTGAGCTGTATAATTAAGAAGCCTCCACCATAGATTATCCTGATGGGGAGGGCGATCGACCAGCATCGGATGTGAGTGTTCGAACAATTGCTTCAGTCCCGGATCTGTTGTTTCTCCCACGGCGATAAAGAGCCAGACGAAGAGTATGACAGTGGTGATGTAATAACTCATATTCCTAGCTGATTGGAAAGAAATACATAAAAGAATATCTGAAAGCGTCACCTTCACAGTCACAGGAACACTGTGGAAAGCTATCACAGAACCTATATCGACTGAAAGGCTTTAGCATAGGGCTCACAGTCAGTAAAGCATTTAGGAGTAATGTGATGATGGTGTATCCGATCCCTGGGACGAAGCACTTATGTTTGAAGTACCAGAGTCCTATAGTAGCGGATGATGAACCCGGTTCAATGTCTGTCAATGATGGAGTCACGATGGACTGGATTGTTCACACCAGCTACACCAGAAGCCACTCCAAGGAGTCACCCTCAGAACCAGTCGTCTTGCTCCAAGAACACATTAATATGCAGATTAGAGACAGTGTATAGATACATTGCATTGAATGGGAATATTAATTTATGGCCATTTTACCCACATACTGCATAAACTAAAATGGTGTATCAATTCATTCCATTATATCTTTCATAACATAGTTGAGAATCATCTTTATATAAATTTTGGTTTAAAAAAATCCTGAAACCCAAAAAGTTATTGGAAAAAAATCGAATTGTTTTTGTCTAATTCTCTTAAGTGCCCTATTCTCTTAAGTGTGTTTTTCAAATGTTCTAATGAAGGATTTGTGCAATTGAGAAATATAATTTTCTCTTTCACTTTTGTTGTTATAATAAAATATCACTGTTTGTGCAGATTTTAGTTTTTTTTTTTTTTTTTGGGGGGGGTGGGGGGGGTCTGGATCAGGCTGTAATTCTATGTAGAACTGCCACTGGTTTGGTGTCATGTTATATTTATAAAGGTTATAGTTTATAAAGGTTAAGGATGAGTCATTTTGGAGCAGGACAGACACTGACTTACTTTTACAATTTTCTGATTCTTTGCAATTACAAAGAGAAGATCCTGCAGCCATGAGGTCATCATCACCCTTGTAAAACTGATTTTCTGATTTAAAAATGGCATGTTGCATTCTACAGAGTCAAGAAGTGCTCATTTAAAGGATCAAAGTTCCCTTGACATAGATTCCTGATGGCTTACGGTGACGCTTTGGTGTCTTTATAGCTATAAAACATTAAATAAAGCAAGATAAAAACAGTTTTGTGATCACCAGCAGACCAAACACGGTTTATTAATGACATTAATTTCTCTACTTCCTCTTTGTGCTATATCATATAGTAAAAAGTTCTTTTTAAAATCTTGATTTTATGCACTATACTCACAGAAGTCTATTATTCAGGCAAGAATTGTAAGGTTCATCTTCTGTTCTTCCACACTTTCTGTCCAGCGCTGAAGCAGAAAGAGCAGCAGGAGTCCATTCAGAAACACAATGATCTTCTAAAGAGATAAAACATGTGCACACACTATACTTAATAACTATATGTGACATTTGACACTGACATTTCCTTCCTTTTATCTTAGTGTAAAGAACATTTTAATAACCTAAAGAACTTTTCTTCGCTATAAAGAGCCTTTTGTGGAATAGAAATATCTACATGGAACCATCAATGCCAATAAAGAAAATTCATGATTAAGAGTAAATGACTACCTCTAACAAACTGAATGAAAAACAGTGTATAAAACATTACCTACCATTAATGCTGAAGATTCAGAGATGATGTGTGAGTCTTCTTCAGAGGCAAGAGTGAAGGAGAGGCTATTTATGTTCCTGGACCCCTGACTGGCCCTCTTCATCAGCATCACTACAAGATCAATAGAAGATGCCAAAAGCTACATGATTACTCACTCTTTCACCTACGTCTTTGGCAGGGTTTAAACATCTCCAGTAAAGATTACCTTACACACCCAAATGTCAAATGGCAAAAAACACAAACACAAACATATACTTTTGAAGGGCACATCTGTTAAATTTGCCACCTTCATACTAAAGAATGTTTTCACTTACTTTGTAAACCAATTGTAAAATGTTTGTGTATCATTTATTTTCCAAAATTCCAAAGTTCCCTCGAAAACATGGAACTTCTGGATTGTTTTTGTCTTGAGGAAACCAGTGATTTCAAACTGTCTAAAAATGTAAAGACCCAAACGTCTGTGTTCAGTGTCTATGTATGCAACGTAAATAAAAGCAAATCTGCACCTTCACAAATAAGCAAATGATGAAAACTTAACTTGTGCCAACATTTAAAACTGAGTAATACACATTTGTATGCCACATTAATCAAAGCATAGAGACTGAGAAACACAGCCCTGGGGCCCGTTCTCCATACGTTGCTAACTCAGTTAGCTGGATTTGATTGTTGACGATTTGGCATGATCTTGGATTATTTGGTTCTTCGAAGCTCATCCCGGAGTTGCTGTCATAGCAACAGGTCCGTAAATTTAAACCTGCTCGGGAGCAGACTTATTTCATGTAAACAGGATTAGATCGCATCTTTCTAACCAGAACTGATCCTTAGAATCTGTCTGCTACCACCGCTACTTTATTACAAGATCCTACTGATCCTATCCTACTGATCCATACAATAATTTAAAATAATAATAATTTGAAAATTTATTCAAAGATAGTTTAATAATGTCGTGTAGTCCCATAATTAAAAAAACAACAAGTGAAAGTGACGTGACATACAGCCAAGTATGGTGACCCATACTCAGAATCGTGCTCTGCATTTAACCCATCCAAAGTGCACACACACACACACACACACACACCGTGAACACACACCCGGAGCAGTGGGCAGCCATTTATGCTGCGGCGTCCGGGGAGCAGTTGGGGGTTCAGTGCCTTGCTCAAGAGCACCTCAGTCTTGGTATTGCGTGATATATATATATAGTAGTCAACATTTGAAGTGGATCAAAAAAGTTAATCAAAGTTGTCCTAAGATTTGATCCACTTCAAATGTTGACTACTCTACACACACACACAAAGATAACAAGTAGATAGAATATAGAAAGTAGTGGTCGACCGATATATTGCCAAGGCCGATATATATATCGACATGGACGGTATATCAGCCGATATTTGGCATTTTTCAAATATCGGCATTGGCCGATATGTTTTTCTGCTTGGCCGATGTGTTAGAGGCGGGACTTTTATTTTGACGGGGCGCCGGACTTTTATTTTGACAGCGCCGAGAGCGGCAGTGTCTGAGCGCACACAGTGCTCACAATCTCTCTCTTGTTTGTCGTCGTTGTTAACAGCTCTGTCTAATACGAACAGAAGTCTGTCTAATAATCAGAGGTTAAACAGAGGAATTAATGTATACAGAAAGTATTATAGCGATTGCTTTTATATTAGGCCTATTAGCAATAGAAAGGCAAACTTTATAATACGTTCTCGTTTGCCGTCAACATTAAGCAAATACGCATTTATATATAGTTTAAACAAATCTTTGAATGACTAATGAACATTTAATTTCACAAACCTTGCAAACTCATTCGAATCTAGCTGTGAGATCTTGTGAAGAGTGTATGTGTATCCAGCATGATCACGTGTTCTCTGTGTAAAGGTCGGCCCATGTTAATTGAATGCTTTAAACTATAAACTCGTGATTTCAAATTATGCTGCGCTTTATGCATTTGCCCACCGTCATATTCATGTAATTTTCACTGTGTGTTGTATGTAAAATTAGGGTTACCCTGGCTTTGTTTGAAAAATATGATTCCCAGTGCACACAAACTTCCCAGAATACTGAGTGCCCTGTTGGTTACAGTGTTTACTTCCTTTTTAATTCTATTTTTAAAATATCTATTTATTTGTGAAAAATACCTTGTCATCTAAAGTATAAGTTTGTTTATTTTACACATTTATATTATATACACATTATATATATATATACTTTAACTTTGAAATGTTTTAACTGTTGCCCCGCCTTCTACTTCTTAATTATCTTACTCTCTATAGTGTCATGCTGGGAAAAAAACGAAGGAACATTGTGCTTTGCCAGTTACTCATCGCGTGTTGGAAGTGGCGTGTACCACAGTTTGCTTTGCCGACTGCGAAATGTGATTGGTAAACAGTTTGACAGAATACACCCTGACCCTGCAGTAAACTGAATTTGTGGAGTGGAAGGTGTTTTCATGGCCTTTCAAACTGATTCTGAGGCCAAAAACAACAAAAACAAAACGTAAACATTTGATAAAGTAAACGAGGATGCTGATGTGTAATATTTCTCCTACATTTACACTTACTAAGGCATTCCTTAGCAGCTGTGTAAACAGCATCACCAGATGGAATATCAACATTTGGATTCATTAGGTAGAATATTTTTAGTAGCTAGTAATGCCTGTGTCGAAGTGCAGTCACTCCACCTATTTAACCAAAGTCTTTGATTTAACTCTACCCACAGATCATCGTCACATGGGGTGAGCTCTCGGAACTGGGCTGCTTTTACACTGTTGCCGCGGGTTGTTGTTATTGTTTTTTTTTTTTATGTCGCTGGTTAAAGCGATGTCTCCCCTACCCCCAGAAAGCGATTTCAATGGAGGGGAAAACTGCGGAAAAGCTTGATTGGGCTAGTTTTAAATAGCAGTTGGGCTGGTTTTGATTCACTGACCTGCAAAACAGCTTATCGTGTTTAGGAAAGTGGAATGAAACTCATGTTAATTCATGCTTTAAGTGGAGGCAGTGTGCATATGGGAGGGTTTCCTTTACCTTTATAACCATACAATCTTAATAAAAATAAAAATATAATAAATTTACAGATTAATAGATTATTGATTAATATGCAAAATAATTTAAAATGTTTATAAATAAATAACAGCACCACCTCTCTTGTAGCCTACATATTCTGTATTTCGGAGCAGTTCAAGCTGTTTCTCATCACACTGTGTGAAATACCAGCCTGATCTCATGGCAATTCTTACATATTTACCAAGGTGGCTAATTTGTACGAATTTTGTCAAATTATTTTACGAGCTGCACAATTCGTAAGAATTTTTACGAATGACATACACCTAACCCCGCCCCTTAACCTACCTGAAACTGGGGTTTGGACAAAACCGCTGTAAGAGATACGCAAACTATAGCTCTCGGTTGGGTCAAAGAAGCCAGTGTTGCACTAGTAAAGCTTTAATGGATGACGACTGTAATCAAGGTAAAGACAATTAGAGTGGCATACAGGAGTAGTAACATTGAAGGCACAATATATAAGATTTTTTAATGAAAATATCCAAAAACCACTAGGACACTGTTATACATTTTAATGACTTGTGTACTTGCATTACTCCCAAATGTTTAGAAGAATGTTTAAATCCAGAGAAATAGCTATTTCAACTAGTGTAGTGGACTGTGTCATTGCATCACCTGCCAATGAGTCATAAACCCCCGATTTCCAGTTTTTTCTGTAGAAAACATGAAAACACCAAAGACGCTATAATATTTTATTAGACAGGTATCGACTGCATAGAGTAGCATTATAACAGAACTTTAAAATACAGTATGATAAAACAGCGCTGCTTTTCCCCACATACTCATGACCGGAAGGAGCCGAAGCAGTCTACTGTGGCATAATAAAAGCTCCGCTGCGAAGCGAGGTGGCTGAAGCGATTGCTAGTGAGAGCCAGGCGTGACGCGGTTGTGGCTAGAAGGGATACAGCTAAAACCGAGAGCAAACAATAAATTGAATTTTCTACCTATAAGATTGTGTTTTATTAACGGCTACACATACCCCAACCTTACTCCTTACAATAATGGAAAAATAGTAATAATTGTTGTACAGTGTGACAAAAATGACACTGTATTGACATGCGCGTGCCCAGTTGCTCTGCATGGATCTCTTCTAGCCTTAACCGTGTCACGCTCAGCTCTCATTAGCAATCGCTTCAGCCACCTCGCTTCGCTTCAACGGGTTTCTGCCTCACCCTGCTTCATACTATGATGTTAATAAATCTTTAATACATTAGCTCATCCATGAACATGATTTCTGCCTGAGTCCTGTCCGATTGCATCGGCTTTGGGGATGAAGATGACAACTCCAATGATTCCACACTCAGTCATGGTGTCATCAAACTACACCTTTGTTTCTCTGTTTGTTTTGAATACGCGCCCTCCAGCAGCGAAAACTTACAGATTGTGCCTTCAAAGCACGTGTGTGTCCGTTATTATTGATGCACAAACGAATGTGTGCTCTTGGCGCACCGATCACAAAAAAACATATTTCTGCTTGAACACAGTTCAGTATATTCACGTATTTGTCAAAATTAATGTACAGCTAGTGTTTTATTACGGATGCTCGCGTGTTTTGGAGAAGTTTGTGAGGATCAGTGATGTTTATTCTTTTAATCTGCCAAGATTAGGCTACGCAAAACTGCCCAATTTCATTCAGTGCAAGTCATCAGAATACATTGGTAAACACCCTGGCTTTTGTAACCTACTGTATCTATTGTTCTGTGATTGTTTTCAATGTAATATTGAAAATTAAACTTTTTTTATAAGAAAAAAAAACATTTATAATTAAATGAATGCAATATAAAGATGCATGCACTGGTCCCAACAAGTTTTTTTTTATTTTTTTTATGTATTGTATTATTTATTTATTTTTCAGTTGGTAGATCTCGTTGAGTTTCTCATTTGAAAAGTAGATCCCTTCATGGATTTGAAGTGTGAACAGAGCTGCGTTCAGCCCCTGACAAAAACGGTGCAAAACGTTTTTTAAACTGAAATGGTGGTGCGTTGAACACCGTTCTGATGACGCAAGAGTTGCAACCATGGCAGCTGAGAAGGCCATTCTTTGTGTTATTTCTGAAGAATTTTCGGAGCCTGATGAAATTCGTATAAATTATGTGTTTAATACTGCAAAATACGCTCAATGTTACAGTCCCTGCCCTGCCGTCCAGAATGAAAGAGAACATCCCAATCGAGTGAAGAGATTTGTGGAAACTGTGGTTTCTATTGTGATCCAACATTTGCTCCGCATTTCAGGATGAAAAAGCCACCCAACTTCTTGTCAAAGCTCTTGTTCTCTCCAGACTGGACTATTGTAATGCTCTCTTGGCAGGCCTTCCTGCATGTACTATCAAGCCTCTGCAACTGATCCAGAATGCAGCAGCGAGGGTTGTCTTCAATGAGCCAAAAAAAGCTCACGTTACTCCTCTCCTCATTAGGTTACACTGGCTATGAGTACGAGGCTGTGAGTAGCCGCTCACATCAAATTCAAGGTACTGATGCTTTCCTACAAGACGACCACTGGCACAGCGCCAACATACCTAAATTCACTAGTTCAAACTTATGCGTCCTCCAGAAGCTTGCGTTCCTCAAGTGAACGATGCCTTGTGGTGCCATCCCAAAGGGGTTCAAAATCACTCTCACGGACCTTTTCCTGGACTGTGCCCGGCTGGTGGAATGACCTCCCGATCTCAATTCGAACAGCTGAGTCTTTACTCATTTTCAAAAAACATCTAAAGACTCGCCAGCACTTGACCAACTAATACTGGTACTTTAATTTTTTTTTTTTTTTTTTTCTTGTCTTTTCTATTCTTTTAAAAAAAAAAAAAAACCTTGCTACGAGTTCTGTGCTAACTGAGACTTGTCATGGCACTTGTATACTGTTGTTGTTCTTTCATTGGTCTGAATGCTTCTGTTGTTCTCATTTGTAAGTCGCTTTGGATAAAAGTGTCTGCTAAATGATTAAATGTAAATGTAATATAAATGTAATTTCAGGTGAAGGATAATCCACTTCTTACTTCAGCGATTGTGTTATGATCTATACCTTTTTATTTTTATCTTATCATTATTGCTGATCACTGTTGTTGTGCTATGATATTGTAATATTTAGTATTAAATAATCAGAGGAGTATAGAAAAGTTCATGAAAGTGTCACTCTACAATACAATAGCAAAATATATAGTATTTTTATGTTACATTAAGGTCTAGCACACCTTCCTAATGAAAGGATATGGACCAGAAGACATTGCAATTACTAAATTATATTTAGCAAGACTTAAAGAAGTTCCAGATCTATACTTGTGCTAATGTAAATAAACATGTGCAAACAGTATTCTTGCTCTTGTGAATCTATTTGGATTTTAATTGCATTGTGCGAGCTGTCTCTTTAATACCGCGTGGTTTATATAGCCTACATGTTGCTGCTGATTGGGTTGACATTTTTGACACACTTATCAAACAAGAGAAAATCTCAAACCCCGTTTCACACTGTTTCCAGGAAACATGTCGTTCAAACCAGAAACCTTAGTAAAACGTTGCGCAGTGGTTTGAGCTTAAAATTGCCCCTGTTTTAGTAGAGTCCCGGGTCATACTCACTCATGATGTTTATTTATTTGTTTGTTTGCTTTATATATATATATATATATATATATATATATATATATATATATATATATATATATATATATATATATATATATATACGGAAAGTATTCAGACCCCCCTTAAATTTTTGACTCTTTGTTATATTGAAGCCATTTGCTAAAATCATTTGTTCATTTTTTTCCCTCATTAATGTACACACAGCATCCCATACTAACAGAAAAACAAAGAGTTGTTGACATTTTTTGCACATTTACTAAAAAAGAAAAACTGAAATATCACATGGTCATAAGTATTCAGACCCTTTGCTCAGTATTTAGTAGAAGCACCCTTTTGATCTTATACAGCCATGAGGCTTTTTGGGAAAGATGCAACAAGTTTTTCACACCTGGATTTGGGGATCCTCTGCCATTCCTCCTTGCAGATCCTGTCCAGTTCTGTCAGGTTGGATGGTAAACGTTGGTAGACAGCCATTTTCAGGTCTCTCCAGAGATGCTCAATTGGGTTTAAGTCAGGGCTCTGGCTGGGCCATTCAAGAACAGTCTCGGAGTTGTTGTGAAGCCACTCCTTGGTTATTTTAGCTGTGTGCTTTGGGTCATTGTCTTTCCAGAGCTGCTCAATTGGGTTTAAGGCGAGGTCCTGAGCACTCTGGAGAAGGTTTTCATCCAGGATATCCCTGTACTTGGCCGCATTCATCTTTCCCTCGATTGCATCCAGTCGTTCTGTCCCTGCAGCAGAAAAACAACCACAGAATGTCGCTGCCACCACCATGCGTCACTGTTGGAACTATTGGACAGGTGATGAGCAGTGCCTGGTTTTCTCCACACATACCGCTTAGAATTAAGGCCAAAAAGTTCATCTTTCCCTCGATTGCATATTAGAATCTTATTTCTCTGTTTTTTTAACAAACTCCATGAGGGCTTTCATGTGTCTTGCACTGAGGAGAGGCTTCCGTCGGGCCACTCTGCCATAAAGGCCCGACTGGTGGAGGGCTGCAGTGATGGTAGACTTTCTACAACTTTCTCTCATCTCCCGACTGCATCTCTGGAGCTCAGCCACAGTGATCTTTGGGTTCTTCTTTACTTCTCTCACCAAGGCTCTTCTCCCCCGATAGCTCAGTTTGGCTGGATGGCCAGCTCTAGGAAGGGTTCTGGTCATCCCAAATGTCTTCCATTTAAGGATTATGGAGGTCACTGTGCTCTTAGGAACCTTAAGTGCAGCAGAATTTTTTTTGTAACCTTGGCCAGATCTGTCTCTGAGCTCTTCAGGCAGTTCCTTTGACCTCATGATTCTCATTTGCTCTGACATGCACTGTGAGCTGTAAGGTCTTATATAGACAGGTGTGTGGCTTTCCTAATCAAGTCCAATCAGTATAATCAAACACAGCTGGACTCAAATGAAGGTGTAGAACCATCTCAAGGATGATCAGAAGAAATGGACAGCACCTGAGTTAAATATATGAGTGTCACAGCAAAGGGTCTGAATACTTAAGACCATGTGATATTTCAGTTTTTCTTTTTTAATAAATCTGCAAAAATGTCAACAATTCTTTGTTTTTCTGTCAATATGGGGTTCTGTGTGTACATTAATGAGGAAAAAAAATGAACTTAAATGATTTTAGCAAATGGCTGCAATATAACAGAGTGAAAAATTTAAGGGGGTCATATATATATATATATATATATATATATATATATATATATATATATATATATATATATATAAATAATTAAAAAAAAAATTTTTTTTTAAAGGTCTTTTGTGCTATTATGCAAAGTTGGTGCCACCTATTGACTCGTACGCTATATGTAGGCCTACAATATAACCAGAGCTTTGTGCGCGGGGCAGGGTTGACAGGACTTAAAAATCAAAACCAGTCCAAATTGCTATTTAAAACAGCCCAATCGTGTTTTTTTCCCCGCAGTTTTCCGCGGTGTGGGCTTGATCCGTGTGTGTGGTTACTTAGTGACGTCTGTTAGATCCTGCCTCTGTCTGACGTAGCAAATAAGGGCTCACCCATAGACTGTATAAAAAACATGGACGTAGTGTCCATGACGTTACCCGTAGATTCCTGAAGAGCGTTTTTGAAGCTCAAAGTGGGCGGAGCAGGTCGTCGCCATCTTGGTAGCGCGTCACCGCGCGTCACTCCCGGATAATCGAAGATGGGCAAAAAGGTGGGAGCTGGTTGCTGAAACCACGCCCACCTAGCTCGATGGCAGTCAGCAGCGGCAATCCACCTGTCACTCAAGAGGCCACGCCCTTAATTATACAGAAACTATAAGGCTTAATATAATTTAAACGGATGAGTTATAAAATAAATTACCCCCCTCACAGTTCACATGAAGAGCAAAATTAGCGATATAGATCAAAATCATTTTTTGAAACAGGCTGTAAACATTTTTTTTTTCTGCTGTAAATTTGGGCATTTTAACATGGGGTGTCTATGGGACTGACTCCCTTTTGCAGCCAGTCTCTTGCGGCCAGTTGACGAATTATAGTTTAAGTCACTTCCTTGTTGGCTTCAGGAGAGCCTGATCTGTGGGTAGAGTTAAGACTTTGGTTAAGTAGGTGGAGAGTGTCTGCATTTCCACACAGACATTACTAGCTACTAAAAAATATCCTACCTAATGAATCTTAATATTGATATTCCATCTGGTGGTGCTGTTTACACAACTGCTAAGGAGTGTAGCCATAAATGTATAATTCAGGCTTCATTCAGAGAAGACGATTCTAGAATTTACCTCATATTAAATATTAAAAAAACTAAAAGGCCATGGCAGACCATTTCCTTCTGTGGACTTAATTTACTCTGACCACCCTGCAAGAAAGACCCAAAGAAAAGACCTGTGTTTCTTGAAAGCATCTCTGTCTTAATAAATGTAGGCTCACAAATGGTAGTTTACACAGCTTGAAATCACTGCTTTCCTCAAGACAACAACATTTTAACAAAAATTACACAATTTAATGACAATTATTGGCATTAAAGAGAAAATGAATAATCTCTAACAATCCAGCCAGCAACTAATACATTTTGTCCCCACAGAAGTTCCACAATTTTTGTGGAACCTTTGGAATTTTGAAAAATGAATGAGAGAAACATTTTATTAAAAACAACAACAAACACTGAGACTGACAAAAGTGATAAGAAATGACAGAAAATATTTCTGTTTATTTCTGCAGATAGTGTCAGTAGAACAAGTTTTTTCCCCCAAAGTGCCAGATGAGCTTTTGTAGAGATTAGAATGAATGCACATGAATACAATAGACATGCACATTCACAAAAAACAACAAATGAAACATGCTACATAATGCCTCTGACAGAAACCGTGCAATTGTTTGTTGTCTAAACTGAACACAACAGCAGGTTACACGGAAGACAATTTCAGTAAACGATAAAAAATATTGTTGTTTACAAAGTAAGTGGAAACATTTAGTATGAAGGTAAAAAATTTGTATGATGAGCACTCAAAAGTATGTTTGTGTTTGTGTTTTTGACCATTTGACATTTGGGTGGTGGATGATTGCTCACCTGGAGATGCTTAAACCCTGCCAAAGACTTCAGTGAAAGAGAGAGTGATCATGTAGCCTCCCTTGGTCTTGTGATGATGCTGATGAAGAGGGCCAGGATCATATATATAGCTTCTTCATCACTTCACATGCATCTTCACTCTTGCCTCTGAAGAAGACTCACACATCATCCCTAAACCTTCAGCATCAATGGTCAGTAATGTTCATATGTTTATATGTTTTTCATTCAATTTGTTAGAAGTAGTAATTTACTCTTAATTATTAAGGTTCTTTATTGGCATGGATGGTTCCATATGAATCTTTCTATTCCACAAAAGGATCTTTATAGCAAAAAAAGGTTAGGTTAGGTTATTAAAATGTTCTTTACACTAAGAAATTTAACTGTCAGTGTCAAATGTTATTAATAGTGTGTGTGTGTGGATTTTTTTTTTATCTCTTTAGAAGTTCATTGTGTTTCTGAGTGGACTCCTGCTGCTCTTTCTGCTTCATCATTGGACAGAAAGTATGGAAGAACCGAAGATGAACCTTACATCTCTTGCACAAATAATTGACTTCTTTGAGCAGAAGTGAGTAAAGTGCATAAAATCAAGGTTTTAAAAAGAATATTTTACTATATGCTGTAGCACAAAGAAGAAGTAAAGAAATAAGATGTCATTAGTAAACTGTGTTTATGCTGGTAATCACAAAACTCTTCTTATCTTGCTCTATTTGATGTTTTACAGCTATAATGACAAAGAGGATTCATATGCTGTTGCCATCAATGTACCGATGAATCATTGTCAAGGGAACTTTGATCCTTTAAATGAGAACTTCCTGACTCAGGATAAGAATGCAAAACGTGTGAGAAATGCCATTTTTAAATCAGAAAACCAGTTTTACAAGGGTGAAGACCTCATGGCAGCAGGAAAATGTAATTGCAAAATATCAGTAAATTGCACAAGTAAGTCAGTGTATGTCCTGCTCCAAAATGACTCATGCTTAACCTTTAAAAACTTCTTACAACGTAGAAAAAATGACAGCTGTGTTGTCATCTACACCGTCTACTCTCCCTGTCAAAATATATTAGATAATAGATATGACATTTTACCAAACCTTGAAATCTTGAAAAATCATGCTGGAATTAAAGCCTTTGTCTTTAAAAAAAGTCTCGCTGAAAACTTTACAGAGATTGTGCGTCGTGTTCCCTTCTATCGCTTTGTGAATAAAACTGTTATGCCTATAACAAATTAATGTTAACATGCACCATGTAAGAAAAACATTGTCAAGACTTCATGCTCCTGTCCCCATCAAGTACTGTAAAATGGTCAAGTTCTCAAACACTTAATCAATTACTGTACTCTAAGTAAATGAAATGCAGCTCATTTTGGTGACTGTAGTGTCTAACCTAGCTGAAGTCTGTACTAGTGTTACAGGATGCAGAAATGAAGAAAAGAGAGAGGGTAAAATATTTAGAAAAGGTCTTGAAAGTCATTGTGTTTATACTGTATTTAGATGGCAGCTGTCTTGTAATAATTACTGATATATAATGGCTTATTGCATGATGAAAAATAAACATTTGTTCAGCAATTCTTGTATGGTGGTTTAATTTCAGAATAACATATGCACAAATGCAAACACAAACCTTGAAGCAGGTAAATGCATTAAGTGTTAACTAAACAAACCCTCTGAGTTTTATTTCTTTTTCTGTTCATTGTGGATAACTAACTTTTTCCACATATCACATATTCCACCTTTGAACACAAAGTGACAAAAGAGCAGCAAAACATGCATATAAGTTGGATTTTCAGTGCTGCAAAGTCAAATGAAAATATGTTAAATCATGCAATAATTTGACATTGCTGAAAATGTAATTGTCTGTATTATTATTGTATAAAAGTATTTACAGTGAATAATGTCTTATATTTCAGTCTCATGACAAAGAAGCCAATCACTGCTATCATTATGTAATTTTGTGCAGCTCTAGCATGATTCCTTTCTGTACCTTTTATAACAAAATCGAAAAAAGAGGTAGCAGTTCGTTAAAGTAAGTCTCAGAGAAAGTACAGTTATTTACTCACAATAGTCCACCTGAAGGGAAAATTGTTGCATGTGGTTTTGTTGCTTGATGCACAAGTATATGTAAATGGAGGATTATTCTCTCTCAAACATTAATTTTTAAAAGCTCTTTTCAGAAAACAGAGTGTTAAGCAGAGAGAGCCAGCTGAGAGCTAGTCAGACTGTTAAGAAAGGACATTCATGTTATATAATATTTCAGTCTTACTATATAGTTTATCATAACTGAAATGAATTAAATTATTTGCAAAATGTCAAACAGTTTGTCAAACAGCCTTCTTTGTTAAAGATTACAAGTAATTTTTAAATTTATTTATTTATATCAAGTGGATCTGAAACCTCATCTCTGAGGAGCTCAGAACTTCACAAGTGTTTCTGTTCATCATGGGTTCTGTCTTGTTCTATTTTTTATCCGGTTAGTAATTTAGGTGTCTGTGGCACTAAGGCTGTTCATCTTCTGCCCGTTTCATCTGTATATTCAAGGTCATTAGGAGACAGTGAATTTCTGATGATAAGTAAGTCAATATTTGCACAGTTTACAATAGGCTAAGTAAGTACAATCCTGAAATGTTAATTCTAATAATATACAAAAGTGAGGGAAAAAAGGTAGTAACTGTGTGATTTGTCTTCTAGGTTAAAACCAACCAGACATGATGAACCTAATCAGAATTCTGTACTCATCAGGGTCCCATATCAACATTGCACAGATGAATTTACACTTGATTTGGTCTTTAACACAGACAAAGTATAAAATATATTTACAAATAATATATCTGCAAATAATATTTTAAAATACAGTTTGCACACATTCATTTGTATGCCCATTATTGTATGATTCAGATTTAACCTTGATGCTGCTTATACAGTATCAACCAAAAGTAAAAAGAAAACATCTCCAGTGAATGTTGTTATGTCTTCTTAATAATTCAAGCAGTCACAATAGTAAGTTTGAGTCAACTTTCTTTTCTGTTTTGTTTTCAAACACTCTTGTCTTGTCCCTGATATTATCCCCTGCATGAATGTAACTCAAGTTTTCTGCTGAAATGAATGATGTTTGCACTTTAGGCTTCACTGAAGTGTCTCAAAACATTCAGGGGCAGGTGAACCCTGCTGTCCTAACTAAAATGATCCAATATTTTGATGAAAAGTAAGTCATTTTGTACAGATTTTAGTGAAATGAATTAATAATTCAGTTATAAATTAGAAAAATAAATGTAAATGTACATGCAGTTTGAATGTAAAAATGAACAAGGAATGTTTCTTAAGAATTGTTATAACCGTATACATATTTTATGTCTTCGAGTGTCCAGCCAAATTATTTATCTAATTATTAATCTGTTATTGCCTCTTTATCGTTGTACAAGCAGAAATGTGATGGAATGTCAGAATTGTTTGAAAGACGATGCTGTGAATCCTTTTTGTCTGCCTGGAAAGAAATCAATACTTTTGTATTTCCAAGAACTGCTTTTGTCAATAATTGAATTTTTTTTCCCCTTTTTTTCACATACACTGTGAAAAAAAGTTGTTTGACCAAAGGCTATATTTTGCATAGTAGGCTTTTGTAAACATCATGACATAAAAGAGGTAGCTAAAAGTGTTGATTAATAGATTTATAGTGCATTTCGACTATAATTTTTAGCTATTAGCATGCAACATGAGACCAAAACACAGTGCATGAAAGATGTGTGAAAGACTTTATACATCACCAACTATTTAGTAGGAGATAAAGATAAATGCATTTTTTTTAGACATTTGATCTTAAACAGAAGTTTAGTCTGACTAAATATGTGCATCAGTGCTCTAATTTTCACCTGCTTTCTAATTTTATTGAGTGTGTCTAGCATTCATGTAGGCTACTCATTACATACTTTTAGTGTAAGACTCTTCAGACCAAACGATCAGTCTCTAGACATGTTTTAAAACACAAAAATTTATAAATGCAACAGAATAGTCAAAGGCACACAACTGAAAAATTGTGGGAATGGCAGATTAATCATACTGTCTGTTTTACTGACTGAGAGGTGAGAACCTGTAGCCTCAAATGACTGTAAGGACTTGTTAAAACTGCCTGATCATTCAGTGTCCTCTAGATGGTGTCTTCTAGATAAGAGCAGTCTATAATTCATCAGCCTGGCGAATGAACATCTCCACTTCAGTGATTAAAATGATATTATATATACAGTGGTGTTATGCACAAGACCTAAAGCACCATTTTAAATAACATTTTAGTTATTTTGAGTATATGTTTCTCTTATGCTGTTACTGCTGGAACCCATGAGAGTCTTTGCAGGAAGTTACAGGTTCTTGACCATTCTGAGAAAGTACAACATGGCAAGATAAATAATCGTACAATGGTATTATTAATCCTATAAAGCTGTATCATATTTGACATTTATTTTTTTCTGTATCATATATGATATTGACACAAATTTCTAAAGCCTATAAAATATAACATGATCAAAATTTTAAAAAGCTAAAAAAAGGCCTGTAGAAACATCCACCATTAGGTTGTGGGTCTCGTGTCTTTTTGCTGTGAAATCTGTATTAATTTATATAAAGTAAACATAATAAGAGTAATACTTCAAGATGAACACTCATTTAAACTATCCATTTAAATATAATCTTATTAAGGCATATTATTGGGAGGTATAGAGTGATGACTGATATTTATATCATTGTATGTAAGTGATGCTATACTAATTAATTAATTTACATTACAGTCATCAGAGTTTCATGTTTTTGATATGGTCAACAGCAGAATCTGCACAAATTGTATATTTTTGCTCAGTTTGGGCCTCTGAATAAAATTGAGCTGTTTTCTTTCTTGAGTTTAAGCTCCATATTCTTACTATATGATAATATATGAGCCATACAAAAGCCTGGTGTATCAAATAAGATATTCAAAACAAGCAAACCTTTTAATTTCTTTATACATGTTTTGTCGAAAAAAAAATCAATTAATTGCTCTATTAAAAGATAGATGTTTCTGACTATTATTTCATATGTCAGTCTTTACAGAGTTAAAGGAGTCAGTAATTAAATGTGAACTAAGTGTGAAGGTGCTGAAGAAGAAAGCTGGTCAAGTTTGTGAAGCATCATGACATTAAAGAGTGTGCTAAAAGTGTGTTGATAAATAGGTTCGAAGTGCGTTCCAAACCTAATTTGAAATGCACTTCAACCTAAACAGATGTGTGAAATAGATTAAACACATCACCAACAATTTAGTAGGCACATTTATAAAGATATATAAACCATAAAGCTTAATGTATAAAGATTAAAAGCCTGCAGTGCATTGCATACTGGTCTTGTTGTTTGGAAAATTGGTCTTGTTGAAAAAAGGTCTTAAAAAGTCTTCTTTTTTTAACAGACAAAATGAATGTGTACTGTGTATACTTTGTATATGAGTGTTTGTTTTTGTGTGTGTTTGCTTTAGGCTTTTACTGTACCGCAGAAGATGGGCCTGCTTCATTTTTGCACTTGTGCAGTCGGTCAGACTGTGGACCTAAAAACTCATGAGTATTGAGAATGTTCAGTAAGTGATTCAGCATTAAAAGCAATCTTGAAATGTTGAAAGAATATGAAGGAATTTATGCCTTTACATTCAGAATAATCTGGAGAGAGAATGAAAAGCTGGCAATGACAAACAGACTGAAGACAACTGCACTTGCTTTGCCATATTATCAGTGTGAAGAGAACAAAGCTGAATGTGATAGCCTGTAAGAAAAGTAATGCTTTAACGCTTATGCTTTTTTAAATTTGGTATATTTTCTTCTGTTTTAAATGCAGTAAACATTGAAATTTGCAAATGAAATATGCATAAAATTTAATATTGCATGCTTGATAACAGCAATTTTTGCTAGAGTAAACCAATAACAGATTTATAGCTACTGTATTTTTTCTTAAAAACCCTTGCAACACAGCAAATAGTGGCTGCTTCTGCAACCTTGCTCACACATTCTGACAACCTTGCTTCTGCAACCTTGCTCACACATTCAGTGAAAGAAACATTTTTTTTTTTTTTTCACACATTTGACCCTTTGACACAGAAGCGGAATGTGACTGAACACTTGCACTGCGATTCTCTGTGATCACACATGACTCTAATAACTGGTTAAAAAAACCTGCCAGGTCATTTGAATAAACAGAGCTAAATGTCAAACAGCCCGCAAGGTGCTGCAACACATTGCAAAATTGATCACAATTGCTGCAATGCACGAGGCCAAACAGATCATGCTGAATTATCAGTTAACTGTTTGTAAATACAGATAGAGTAGTAGATGTTGAAGGATGTTCCTACTAATTGATTCTTTGTAATCTAAGAGAAACCCATGAGAGTGTTGACACAAAAACCATTTGAGAGAGAATAAGTTGCTTTATTTCTAACCTGAAAATGGGATATTAAAGTCATCAGGGTGGGTATGCTGGATGGGTACGCTGAAATGGTCACTAGATGGCCATAGAAGGGCAGAATAAATGTGATGCGTTTGCTTCACCAGTTCACAACTCTCACACCCGAGCAGACTTCACACATCAACTCTGAGCAGCTCAGTGCACTGCATCTTCTCTAGAATCTACGACAGTCATCATGGTAAGCAGCATTACAATTAATTGTTAGTCCACTTAAAATTTTCATTTTACTCTCTTCTTGTAATTTTAGTGATAGCAATTGACAGGGCAGTAGAAGTGACAGAGAGGAGAATGGGAACGACACATGATTCAGATCGTGACTATGCAGCTAATACATGGAGGAAAATTATGACTGTTGATCATTTTATGTTTTTGCTCATTTAAGGTTTTCACTGTGTGTATGAGGGTCCTTCTCGGGATTATTCTGCTTTCTTGTATTCAAAGTGTGGTGAATGAAAATGTGGACACTAACACCCTTTCCAGGATTCAAATTTTTTTTCATCGAAGGTATGTTTTCATAATGCTGAATAAAATGAGGGGGTAACACTGTTACAATAAGACTGTATTTGTCAACATTAGTATACGCATTATGTAGCCACAAATGATAATATCATCTCACTAGTATTCATAGGTGTTCATTCTTAACATGTGTTCCTAGCACAAATACATTTTTGTACGCTTGCTTTATAGACAGATAAAATGTACATTTTATCACAATGACCCACAATGAATTTTTCCTACCATTAAAGTTTGCACGGTTGCACACAGACCCAGCATGCATGTTTGATTTCTCAATAATTTTGCTTTTGTAAATGTTGATAATTCTTTTCTTTTTTCAACCAGTTATGGAAGCAGTAGTGGCCAGTATGCAGTAGCCATAAATGTCCCAAAGGAGCAGTGTCAAAGTGGTTTCTATCCATCACGACACAACTTTCTGAAGAATGATAAATCAGAAAAAGTTAAACCTTACATAAAACGTGACAGCAAGGATGTCTACAGAGGCACTGAACTCATCGCTGCAGGAGTTCATAAAGATGCACATTCAGAGTATTTACTGATGTATCCTCCAAAGGGTTCTCCTTTGACATACTTAATGAATAAAAAAAAGGATGGATGTGTGGTTTTCTACACCTTAATATCTCCCTGTATAGACAGATGTCTTAATAAGAAGCATAAAGATAATATTATACCAGGTCTTAATGAATTAAAGGAATACCAGGGAATTAAAGCCTTTGTTTACACATATATCTATAATAAAGACCAAAGCAAAGAAAATCTGCGTGAGGAACTACAGAAGATTGCTGATCGTGTGCCACTTTACCGCTGTGACCAACTAGGTTGTATCCTTTGTGGAGAACCAGGTTCAAATAAAAAAGAGATAGACCAATGTTTAAATTAACAATTAGGTCTCACTTACTCACTTGAGTTTCTTGTGTGAGAGAGATGCTTTAGATATCTAATGTGCTAATATACTGCTAAGTCTTTTGAAGTTATGCTTCATTTCTCAATTGGAGTCTTTCATATGCTGCCTTTTGCTTTTTCTTTCACAAAGTTGGCCTATAATTCTTACACATGAGTAAATTCTGACAGGGGAGCGTAAATGTTCATTCGAAATTGCTGTTTTATGAGTGATTCTAATCATGAATAGGAACTTGGAGAATCGGGGAAAAAGGTACCAGTAAATTAAAGCTTTTGTTTTAAGAAACATCTGCCATTATGACCATATGGGTTGGACCACAATGTTTTTCAATAATGTTTTTATTAAATGGCTCATTAGTTTATGCTTGGGTGACAATATTTGTAATGCTTCCATAAACACTGCTTGGAAAAATAAATGCATTTGTATGCACCATCTGTTTTATTTATTTTTATTTTTACGTAATGCTTATGTCAGTGCATGTTCTTGTTTATTTTTAATACATTTCAAGTTTAATCCTTTTTATATAAAGCTCTTTGAATTACCATTGTGAATGAAATGTGGTAATGTGGTATAAATGAACTTGCTTTACCTCACTTCAGTGATTAAACATGTGACGGTTATTGAATGACTTGCACCTCATAACTTTCATAAAACAGTTTTTGCCCAGCATACATTGGATTATGAAATTAATTACTTAATTATTAATTAGAATTCTTACTCTCCAGAGACACTTCTTTAAGGCATTATCTTTGAAAACCTGTTCAGTGCCTAAAAAAGTGATTTCAATAATTTGTCCTCTGTATACTGTCATATTATTTATTATAAATGTGCGTTATATTAATATTTATATAAATGTGACTTTGCAGACAAAACAAAAAATTCTTAAAATAAATGTACTTGAAATGTACTTTAAACAAATCTCTGATGTGATGGTTTCTCAATGAATAAGTATACTTCAAGTTAAATTTATTAAGAATACTTAAGTTAATTTAAGTATATTTTAAGCATACTTTGGCCCGGTTTCACAGGATTAGGCCATAGCTAAATTAAGAAATTTAAGTAATTTTTATAAATGTGCTTAAAAAAAAATACTGGTATGCATCTTGAGAAATGCTTATTAGCATGCCTATTATTAACATAATGGCTTTTTAATAGTAATTACAAAGCACATATTCTGCATGACAATGTTCTACATCACTAATCCGACCCAAAAGCTAAACTTAACAACTATTGCTATTACTAACTATTAACAAGCAGAAAATTTGTGATTTGTGAATTTATTGAGGCAAAAGTCATAGTCAACTTTGACATTATTTGCCAAATTTAAGTCTTTTGAGTGAACACTGTCCAGCCGTAAAAGTGAAAAGACACCCGATGCACCATTTGGTTCATTTCTTTAGGTCTTAGCAGAACATGTTGCCTAAAATATGTTTTACTGTGTACTCTATACGTCAGTATTTCAAGGGCCTTTCTTTTTATATGTGGAGTTATACTGGAGGATCCTATGAGTGTTTTTAATGGGTTTTTATGGGTTATTGACAATTTCTAAGCTCAATGACATTATTAAAGGAGTCAATAATTCAAGTGTGATCAGTAAGTCAAGTGTGTCCTTGTCATGATGTTTGAAGAAGAGGGCTGGGTGAGTCTCAGAATAAATACCATCTGCTTCCTCTTTCTCATCACTCCTGCTTTATTACTGACTCGCACAACATCTCTGAACCCTCTGATTTTGGACAACAGATAAAATGGTAAGTTATACTTAATATCATCGTTAGTGGAGATAAAGCAACATCACTGTTGCTCATGTTGTAAAATACAGTGTGAAAGGTGAACTCTATCTTGCATTGTTTATTCTAATTGGATTAATTTTGTACTAAGAGTTTTGAAAATATACACCTTACTTGTGAAAATATATACCAAAGTGAATAAAAAAAACTGTAAAGGCTCCTAAAATGTGTACATGCAATAAGACTTCAAAGAATTTTTTTTTGACAGACAGAATGCATGCTATTTTACAATTCTGTGCTTTCTTGTGCACATATTTTGTAAATGAATGTTTGTTTGTGTGTGTGTTATTTCAGGGTTTCACTGTACCACAGATGATCCTCCTGATATATCTGCTTCATTTTTGCACTTGTGCAGTCGGTCAGACTGTGAACCAAACCACTCTTATGAATATTGTAAAAAACTTTGAGAATCAGTATGTTGCTTTGATAAAACACATACAATTACAAATAATAAAAACAAACACAATCAAAATCATGAAATGGCAAGAAATATACTAAGAAAATCTAATAATATTGTTTTAAATCAAAATGATTTATCCTTTATAATTACATCATCATACAATAATTTTGACATTAAACTATTTTAGTTTTTGTTATTAGTTTTTTTTTTTCTAATATTTGTTCATTTAAAAAAATAGGCTCTTACAAAATATTACATTTCCACTGCTTTCCAGGTTGTCTGGCATGGGACAATATGCTGCCGCCTTCAGAGTCGAGAAACACAAATGTCAAGATTCTAACTACGATGGTCAGGACTTAATAACTCAAGAAGTGAAAGACACACTTCAGCGCAATGAGGTTTATAACAGCGATAACCTTATTGCTGCATAGGCTGATAAAAATATAAACCGTCATTCAGAGTATCGCCTGAAGAATTATCTAAAGAAAGTTTTGAGTAAAGCAAATGAATGTGTGGTTTATTTCACTGTAAATTCACCCTGTTTGAAGAAATGCCTATCAGATAAATGTAAATTCAGCATTAAAAACAATCTTAAAGACTTTGAAAAATATGTGGGAATTAAAGCCTTTGCATTCAAAAAAATTTGGAAAAATGACAAAAGGGAGAAGGTGATAAGGAGACTGAAGGAAATTGCATCTGATTTGCCATATTATCAGTGTGAGATAAACAAAACTGAATGTGATCGCCTGTAAGAAGAGCAATGCTTGACAGCTGCTTTCCTCACATATAGAAAGTTTCATTTAGCTGAGGATTTTGATTTCTCTTTTAATTGCAGTAAACATTAAAATTGGCAAACAAAATCAATTATCTGTAATAATTGATACTGCATGCTTGATTAGATGACAGTTATTGTTAAAGTAAATGATAGCATGTCTGCTTACTGCTGGAGCAAATAAAGATACATTTTATTGAGTATCATTTCTGGTTTAACCTGCGCCCCTATTTTTGAGCATTTTCTGAAAAACGACATACCCAAATAAAAATGTCTGTAGCTCTTGAACCCTATGGTCTAAATTTATAAATCTGGTATTGTCTGAAACTAGACACTTAAACCTTTATTACTCTGGAGTCATAATAACTCAAAACTAGTATAGCAACAGAGTAAAACAAGGTAAAACTTACATGAAAGTGACTCATGATATCTTTGAATGAAATTCACTAAGGGAAAAATGATAGTGACTTATTTGCCAAAGGCCTTAAAATGCCATAATCATTAACCTGAATGTCTGAACATATTTTGATTCAAATTTGAAGGTGATACTCCCAAAAATGTAGTTTCTGTCAGCTTTTATTTTTAAAAAAGTCTAGGCGTGATTTGTAAAAAGCCATTTGGAGACTCCAAATGTACACCTGGTAACCAAATGACCAAATGAGGCAAAACTGCATAATACATATATGTATATCAGTTCAGAACTGCTCTGCCAACCCTAATACACAAGAAAAAAACTATTCCTGACTCATTTGGTCATTTTTGGGCAAAAATTTGGGCATTTTTGAAAGGACGCCTTAACTTTTCCTGATATAAAAGCTGAAATAAAACATTTTTTAGGTAAAAACTTGCAGAAAGTACATCTTTATGGTATTTTATTTAAAGAGAAGCTTTGGAAAAGTCATTTAGATCTTTTATTTCAAGAAAAGTCTAGGAATACTTTCAAAAAGGCTATTTAGAGACTCCATATGACACTGCATACTACATACACTACATATGTATATCAACTCAGAACTCTACCCATGAAACCACAAACAAACACAAAACTATTTCAGAACAACATTTAAACATTTTAACTAAACTATTTCTTTTGAACAATTCTAATAATGAAAACAGATTTGATCAGTGATCATTTTAGAGTGAATGAACACAAAACATGCAAAATACAATTTATTTATTTATTTTACATTTTGTAATTGTACATTTTTTTTCTCTGCTAATTATTATGAATATCAAGTTACTGAAAAACTAAAAGCAACTATTTACAGTATTTACAGTGTAGGAAGACACTCAAGGCAGTCACTAAAAAGGTTTGTTCTTTGACCAACTGCACACCAAAGTCACTGAAACACAGGAAAGGGAGAAAGAGTGTGTAAACAAAACAAATCAAACTTGCAAAACTGTGTTTACATGTTGTATACACACACATAAATATACATACTCAATGCTCGTACACATAAACATACATACACACACATACACACACATATACACACATATACACACACACACACACACACACACACACACACACACACACACACACACACACACACACACACACAATACTCATGCATACGCACAAACACAAACATACTCAATATACATACACACGCACAAACATGCATAAATAAATCATGTAGCCCCCTCATATTTTCCCTCTCCGTTGTCATTTTTATAATCTAACACAGCTAACATGAATCAAAAGCTGCAAACACATGATAAACATATATAAACATTCAAGAGAACAGCGTTGAAACTCACGTGCTAATGCTATCCCTGGCTGCATGCATCTCTCCGGGTCTTTCTGCTGCTCTTCGCCGCTGCTTCTCATCACGGCCTCCAAAACACGATCAAACACCACAAAAACTCTTCTTAAGTCGACGTTCTTTGCTGGAGAGATTCAGATGTAAGCTTTGGAGATATTCCTCTCGCTGATAAATACCTGTGTAGCGCTGCGGCGCCGTTCTGAGCGCCCCGCCGGCGTAAAGACGAGAGAGCGCACGAACACACGCTAACTTTTGCGCTCGCTGAATCTTCAAACTGATTACGAAACGGTGCAAACTGTGAATCTCTGTAAACGTCCTTGTGATTGGCTAACACTTCCATCCATCAAAACATTGCTGGCTAGGCATTGGCTAGCTTACAACAGCCAAAACTGAGGTGCGGTGATTGGCACCTCGCTAAACCAGTCAGTGACTCCTGGCCTGTTCTGGGTTATAACATCGCCTGTGATTGAAGGAGAGAGACGAGGGAGGGCTCATTTTGCTCGGAATAGACCATTCTATAGGAAACAAAAGCTGGAATACGAATTAGAATCGATATTTCTTTGAAAATGGACGCTATCGACAACTATAACTCGAATCGCTCATGTAAACAAAGGAGGATCTTTCTTTTTTTCCCAATTTTTTCATTGTTTTTGGATTAAAAAGTGGGATGCATCTTGAAGAGTAGACCCTTACCTTGAAATGTGTGCTGGTGTTTCTTGGAATAGTCCGAGCAGACTAGAACTATAGGCGATGAAACGTAAGTACTGCCGTGCACTTTGTACATGTTTAAATGACCGGTCCTTCAGCATTTATGTTAACCCTTTCCTCTCTGGTGTATTGATTTAAAAAACAACCTCAGAACATGGATATTGAGTGTTTTAGCTTTAAAAAGATATATAGTTTATGATAGTTAATTGAATATTTTTATAAAACAACGGTTATAAAATTCACAGCCGCGCCTAGACGCGCCCTTCCGGCCCGTGGTGCGGGTTAAGAGGTTTTAAACACGTTATTCAAATATATGGAGTGGCCATGTCTATTTCTACTATGATATCCTTCCATTGTTTTATACCTTAATGCTGTGGCATGATTATAGGTTAAATGCTGGCACAGATTTAGATGATTCATAAATACATAATTTTGGGACTAGTGATTTATTGTTACCTCACACAACTGTAAGTATCAAAGAGATAATAAAATAAATTTTTGCACAAATGCTGTTAACTTAAAAATCTATTTCCACAGGACACACAGCAAATTTTGAAATCATATTTCAATAATTACAAGACAATCAACATCAGGTTTATTATAGACATAGTGGAACTGTCCATTTAGTGCTGATACTACTACTTTTTACACTAATAATAATAATAATAATAATACATTTACCAAAATATTAATTAATTTTAATAACAGTATTTTTATTATTATTATTATTATTATTATTATTACAAATTTTAAACATCACAATAAATACAATTATAAAATATAAAATTATATAATCACTTTTAATAAAATAAAATAAAATTTTAAAATAAAATTTTTATTATTTTTCTTTTATGCCAAAAATCATTGGGAGATTAAGTAAAGATCATGTTCAATGAAGATATTTTGTAAATTTTGTAAATTTTGTAAATAAATGATTATGTTCCATGAAGATATTTTGTAAATTTCCTACCATAAATATATCAAAACTTTATTTTTGATTAGTACTTTTTTTTTGATTAGTAGAACTTTTAAAAATCTTAATTTCAAAAAATGGTCCCTTATTACTGATTTTGTAGTCCAGGGTGACATATTTTGTGAATATTTCACTCTGAAATTGCTAGTAAATTTCACAAACAGTTACAAACAAACTGCAAGTAACTACTGCTGTCAAACGATTAATAGCATCCAAAATAAAAGTTTTTATGTAAATACACATACCGTATATATTTTGAAAATACTTACATGTATATATTTATATTAATTTATGTTACATAAAAATATATTTTATATATAAGCATAACATATTTTTCTTAAATATATTCATGCATGTGTGTATATTTATATATACAACAATAAATATATACACAGTACACATTATATGAACAAAAACTTTTATTTTGGATGCAATTAATCGCTTAACAGCACTAAGTAACACAATAAATTAAATACATAGAAAAACGTACATAATATTTTCTTGTAAAACCTACTCCAATCTTTGTTTTATTTACAAGTTTGAAAAGTTATTTTTTACAGTGTTGAGAAGAATAATTGTCTTGCAGACCACTCTAATAAAATATTTTCACTTCTCAGTGTGCTGTTGAACTGTCAGTCCGGTGATGTTAAATGCATTTCATCCAGGACGAGTCTGTCAATCAAACCTGAATACACACCGTGAGTCTGTGGTGAAGGTACAGCTGGTGCTCATCCACACCCACAGGCTCCCTGGGGCCCCGGGGCCCCGTCACCTCTCTCTGCCCACAGACCCGCTGTAGGCTGACCCTCTCAATGGAGGTCATGACTGCACTCATGGTGCATAAATACTATAATAATAATAACAACAATAATAATAGTATATTTGAATTAATATCATTTTATTTTCCGTTTATTGTTTGTTTTGTTCATGTTATTTATTGTTTAATTCTTCAGGACTATTGTAACATTTTAATCACCACTTTAAACATTTAGTAATTTAATTCATGTTTAAAAATATCAAACAAATTATTAAAACAGTACAGAGTACATTCGATAAATATTTTAAACAATATAGTAATTTAATACTTTGTAAGTATTTTTAAACAATAGACCCAATTAAAATGGTAATTTAAATTATACCTATTACATAACAAAGTACAAAAAAATACAAAATAGTACACACACACACACACACACACACACACACACACACACACACACACACACACACACACACACACACACACACATACATATATATATAGATTAATATTATTCTAATATTAAATATACACATATAGTCTATTCATTATATTATTATTATTATTATTATTATTATTATTACAAATAAATAAAATAAAACTTTAAACTTAAATATTTTTCTTCATAATAATATTATTATTTTAAATGACATTTTTTATAGATATTTCATATATTTAAAAAAATATTAAAACATTTAAAATAAAGATTAAAATTATATAATCATTATGATAAAACATTATATATATATATACATGTATGCAATTATATACATAAATATAAATATCTATCTATCTATCTATCTGTCTAATGTAATTCATCATAAATTATGATCACTGTTTGAAGAATGAAATAAAAAAATGAAATGCTGTAGTAATTATATTATATCATTATAATTATATTTTGAATCATATGATTATAGTATATGATCGTATTATATAGTTGTATCCTTATAATTATATTTATATATAATTAAATGTTTTTTAAATAATAAATAATTTCAGTTTGCGTCCAACACTTATATTAATAACTACAAATTTGTGTGCAGACATATTCTGCTCATGGCTATCTAGTTTACTTTTTATCCAGTGTTTCAAACTCTTAACAAAACAGTTTGTTCCTGATCATTTTAATGTGTTATTCCTTAAAAACAACTGATTTAATCTCTAGCAAAAGTTGTTTGACCAAAGCCTATATTTTGCTCAGTAGGATTTTGTAAAGCATCATGACAGAAAAGAGGGAGCTAAAAGTGTGTTGTAATGCATTTTGACTATATTTTTAGCTATTAGCATGCAACAGACCAAAACACAGTGCATGAAAGATGTGTGAAAGACTTTATACATCACCAACTATTTAGTAGGAGATAAAGATAAATGCATTTTTTTAGACATTTGATCTTAAACAGAAGTTTAGTCTGACTAAATGTGCATCAGCACTCTAATTTTCATCTGCTTTCTAATGTTATTGAGTGTGTCTAGCATTCATGTAGGCTACTCATTGCCTGATCATTCAGTGTCCTCTAGATGGTGTCACCAAAAATAAATTAATAAATAAATGCACAAATGCTGAAATGAAAGTGATACCGTTGTTTCTTGTGAGTATATGTTTCTCTTATGCTGTTACTGGTGGAGCCCATGAGAGTTTTTGCAGGAAGTTATTGGTTCTTGACCATTTTAAGAAAGTACAACATGGCAAGATAAATAATGGTACAATGGTATTATTAATCCTATAAAGCTGTATCATATTTGATATTTATTTTTTCTTTATCATATGTGATATTGATGCAAATTTCTAAAGCCTATAAAATATAACATGATCAAAACTTTAAAAAGCACTACATGCCTTATGTCATCTGATTGATAGTTCTGTTTGAGCAATAAAAGTCCTTCTGATATAAGTGTAAAAACATCCACCATTAGGTTTTGGTTCTCGTGTCTTTTTGCTATGAAATTTGTAGGGCTGTCCTCAACTAAAGATTTTTCTGATCGTTTGTACAAGATGCACAGCAAATTTAGAAACCATGTTTCAGTAATTATAATACAATCAGCATCAGGTTTATTATAGACATGCTTTGTAGAATAAATTATATTGTGGAACTGTCTAACAACAACACTAATAGTAATACAATAATACTCATAATAATAACAATTTAGAATTTAAAAACATAAATTCAAAATGTATTAAATAAATAATATTAATTATATTTTTACTTATTATTTTTGTTGATGTTAATATGTAGCTATAAAATACTATTTCAATAATATTTTAAACATTTAAACAAATATTTTATTCAAATTATACAATCACTTTTAACTAAATAAAAATATTATATAGCATATACACAAAACATTGTTAATAATATGTGTAATTAAAATATGCAATTTTACTACCTACACACACACAAATAACAAAATATTTATTATTAATTCCCATAAGCTTCATGTTTGCCAGTTTGCGTGACACTGAAAAAAAATTTGGAGTAGAAAAAAAAATCTCACAAATTGCTAGTAAATTTCCCAATCAATTACAAAGAAACAACAACAAGTAATATTGAATTAAATGTGACATTTTGAAATAGAAAATGTAATTTTTTCTTAAAAAACATGATACATTTTTCTTTCATTTACAATTTTGAAGAATCGTTTTTACAGTGTTGAGAGTTAAATGTATTTCCAGGTATTGGAAAGGGAAAGTATTATGGTTTTTATTAAACCTGTTTGGTCGGGAAATGGACGCTAGATGGCGATACAAGATCAGTGCACAATTCATCTGCAGGAAGACTGAGAATCCGCTCGCGCTTTTCATAATGTTGTAGCTAGCACTACTGCTTTATTCTTTAAATATTTAAAATAATATACATTTAATTAGTTGTTTATACATTTTTTTTAAATAAAAATGATTAAATGTTTACATTTAAGATAAAAAAAAATATAATTAAAAATATAATATATTGTCAAAATATTGGATGGTAATTAAACTGTTATTTTAAAATAAATAAATGTGTCATTTGCATCCAACATCATGCTATTAATTTTTATAATAATAATAATAATTGCTGCTTCTTTCCTTGATTGATTGATTGATTGATTGGTACATCAGAGAATGCCAAGCCTCCTTTATGGGGTCACCTCACTTTCCTGGGGATTTGTGCAGATCTGTGCAATTATCCAGCGAATGAAGGTATACTGAAGACCTTGATTAGCTTGTTCAGGTGTGTTTGATTAGGGTTGGAGCTAAACTCTGCAGGGCAGTGGCCCTCCAGGATCAGCGTTCCCCACTCCTGATTTAAAACATGGAATAAAAAAGAATCTGTGGGATATTTTGAGCTGAAACTTTACATTCTGGGGACACCTGAGACTTAGATTACATTTTAAAAAGGGGCATAACAATACAATAAAAGGGCATAAAGGGTCCCCTTTAAGAAAGATTTATTATTAGATTATTAGATGAGTTATTAAAACCAAATAATGTTTTTTTTTTTCTTATACATTAAAATGGATTATTTCTAAGAGCCATACAAACACAAAATGCCAATGACATTATCTTAGATTAATTTAAGAAGAAAAGTGCAACACTCACTCGGCAAACAAAAGAAACAAAAGAAAACTTTATTTCTTTACGAACAATAACATTTTGGCCAACTTCAAGCCCTTAATCACCCGGATCTGTGATGGAGACCTTAAAGTCTATCTTTTAAGAAGAGGGCTGGTCCAGACTCAGAATAAATACCATCCACTTCCTCCTCACTCATTTCATATCTCATATACGACATATCCTACTCTTCCTTCTGTGGAGACTCACGTAGCATCTCTGGACTTACAGATTTGAAACTATAAACACGGTCAGTCACAATTAAGACTTTAAAAGAATTGGTGTTGGTGAGAGTCAGTTTTTTGTTTTGTTTTTTGTCGTCAAGGAGCTTGGAGGAATTTTGATGAGTTGGAATGAACTATGCACATGATTTATTTAGCTTTTCTGTGTGTGTGTGTGTGTGTGTGTGTGTGTGTGTGTGTGTGTGTGTGTGTGTTTGTTTTGTGATTTTAGAAGCTCACTGTGTTTCTGAGTGGACTCCTGCTGGTTTTTCTGCTTCCTGGTTGGACAGAAAGTGTTGAAAACAACACTGTGGACATCAATACTCTCACCCCTGTTATAAAGTTCTGTGAGCAGATCTTCAGTGTCTATTAAAAGTTAAAAAATTCAGGTTAACTATAAAGGTTTACATTGAAGGTTTAAGTTAAATCAGCTAAGAAAAAGCAGAGGGATGAGAAGCCATTGGTTAACTAATCATCAATAAAACATTAATCATTCGTCACCTTAAACAATTCATATTTAATGCTGTTTATAGCTATAAGAGAGTTGATAATAAAGATGGACATCCTCGTCAGTATGCTGTAGCCATCAACATGCAAAAGCATTACTGTCAACAGAACTTCAATCCTGCACAGAACAACTTCCTGACTCAAGAGAATGCAGAGAATGTGAAAAATGCTATTACTGATGAAACAAACGCACTTTACCAAGGTGCAGAACTCATCGCTGCGGGAACTAGAAAAAAGAAGAGATACAAAAGCCATTAAGAGTCTTTGCTGCTGAATCCTGCTGACAACTTGCCAATGACCAAACTTTTGAATAAAAGTAAAAATGGCTGCTCTGTTTTCTACACATTTGATTCTCCCTGTGTTAACACATGTCTGAATGCAACAGGCAATCACAGCATCATAAAGGCCCTGGAGAATTGGAAAAAACATGATGGAATTAAAGCTTTTGTCTTCAAGAATTTCTGGAAGTATGACACACACACACAAAAAAGATCTTCAGACTGAATTCAAGCAGATTGTGGCTCGTTCCTCTCTTCCACTGTGTAAATGAGACTCAGTGCTATGCTTGTAGAGGAGAAGGAAACAGTCCCATAGATTAACAATGTCTGCCTCAAAATCAGAACTAAAAATTATGCAGTAAATTTATTTCCTATGTGACACTGAATTAACATCTTCTGAAGAACTTATTTTGAAATTCAGTTTAATTAGATTAACTTGTAACATACATTTTAAAAATAATCTTGCTTCTCGCTACAAATAAAATACTAATGCTTGGCAAACTTTGTGTTTGGATTTATTTTTCAATATGAAATTTCATTAGATTAGATTAGATTAGATTAGATTCATTAGATTAATGCATATAAACACACACTGATGTGTTTCATAAAAAAGGTCAAAAACGGTGGCTATAAGGAGGCCTTAAGTATAATGGTTTATTGTGAATGGGGCATATGCAGGGGTTCATGTTCTGCAAACGTGATAAAAAAACAGATAAAAACAGTCTGCTGTAGAGTTAACTACTGACTACTGCAAGAAAAAACCAGACATACAACACTGATGTCAATTATAACAACTCTGAGTGTGTTTGAGTTTCAATTTTAGAGTGAATAAAATGTGTGTGTGTCTCTTTTATTGTGAATAAAACTGTTATGCCTATAACAAATGAATGTCAACATGCACCATGGATGAACAAGCTTGTCAGGGAATGAGACTTCACACTCCTGTCCCCATCAAGTATAATGGTCAAGTTCTCAAACACTTAGCTAATTACTGTGCTTTAAGAAACTGAAATGCAGGTAATTCTGATGATGGTAGTGTCTTAAGTTTTACTAGTGTTACAGGATGCAGAAAGGAAGAAAAGAGAGAGGGTAAAATATTTATAAACTTTTTGAAAGTCATTGTGCTTATACTGTATTTAGATGGCAGCTGTCTCTTAATACTGATATATACTAGCTTACTGCATAATGAAAAATAAATATTTGCTCAGCAATTGTTGTATGGTGGTTTAATTTCAGAATAATTTACGCATAAATGCAAATACACAACCCTTGAAGCAGGTAAGTATATAAAGTATTAAGTGAAGCCTTGTGAATTACAAACTTTTTCACAAATTATTGTGCACCTTTGAACAATGAGAACAGATCAGCAAAACAAAAGCATTTAAGATGTCATTTCTGTGCTGCAAATGCAAATGAAAGTATGTTAAATGCAATAATTTGATATGGCTGTAGATTAACTGTATTATTGTCTAAAAGTCACGAGTGATCACACTAAATAAATGAATGGCGTACATCTAATTATTTTTTATAGTTATGACAATATTTACTTGAACAGTTCTTTTTATCAGTCCTGCAAGTAATCCAAAGTCAGGATCAAGGTTTTTAAGAAATAGTTCAACCAAAAATAAACTTTCTGTCATAATTGTTGTAAAACATAACATGCTTTTACTACTTTTGCATTTACTGTAACATGCTTATTAATATGAGAGATTTACAGTGAATAATGTCTTATATTTCAGTCTTATAATAAGCCAATCACTGCTGTCAATTTACTATATGTGGATCTAGCATGATTCTTTTCTATATCTTCTATAACAGAATCTTAAAGAGTTATCAGTTTGGTCATAACAAATAATTCTCAGAGAAATGATATACTCACAATAGTCCACCTGAAGTGAAACCTGTTGCATGCGGTTTGTTGCTTAATGCACAAGTATATGTTAATAAAAGGTTATTTAGTCTTTCCCAAACACTCATTTCCAAACGCACTATTCAGAAGAGATGACAGCCAGAGAGCAATAATATGAGCGGTTAAAAGCAATTCAGATAGTCATGCAAGATTTATCTAGCTCTCCTCAAATAGGACACACTCACATTAGATGGTTCAATGCAAAATGACATTTACATATACTATTTATTTAGTTAAATGCATTTTCCTATCTGAGGAGAGTCTGTTAAATCAAATTTACATGCAGGCAGGCTGATTTACAGTCAACCACTCTCTGTTAAACACTGTCATCCTCCTATGCTCCATCTTTTTGGAAACAGAGCTCTTTGAAACAAGAGTCACATCGGAATGAAATGAAAGGGGTCATGACATGAGAAATCAAATTTGCCTTGATCTTTTGGCATATAAGGTCTTTGTACCATTAAAAAATCCAGCAAGTTTCATAGCTTAAAACGTAATCCTCATTACAAACAAAGACTCATTTTAGACAAGTAATTGCACCGTTGCTATGCAGTTATTGAAAATATATAGCAGAAGAGAGAGCATGTGAATAGATTTTCCATTGTGTAAACACCCTAGTAAAAAAAGCAATGTATTAAAAATGCTTTTATTTCATACTAAATATAGTTCAAATCTGTATTAACATATTCACGGATAGATCACTGATATAAAAATTATAATTAAACTTTATTTGGAGAACTACTTGTGCACAATGCATATTTCTTATTATTAAGCCTAAAATGTGTTTTAATATCATTATTGATGAGGGTTGTATAATCTTTATATAATATCAGTCTTAAAATGCAACTTTTCAGTCTTAAAATGTACTTTTAGTATACTAAACTGGTATATTTCAAGTCTACTAAACTGGAACAACTAATTTTGTACTTAATGTACTTTAATTGTGTGGAACTAGTACTTAAGTTCAACTTAAGATATATTTAAATATATTTATTTCATACTAAGTATACTATAAATACATTTCATATACATTTTAGTATATTTCTTTTTTTACTAGTACAATGATTTAAAAAAAAAACAATAATTTAACAGGAATCCCTGTGAATCCCTGAAACCCTGAAACTGAGTTCCCCTGAAGAAAGGTCCACATTATTTGCAAAATATCAAACATGTTAACAAAGGGATATTGATAGATCTTCCCCTGCTGAAGACAAGTAGTTTATCTATCTCTTTTTTTGCATGAGATTTGACACAAGAGCAGAATAAATGTGACGTTTGCTTCTCCAGTTCACTACTCTCACACCAGAGCAGATTTCACACTTCATCTTTGAGGAGCTCAGTTCACTGCATTTTCTCTAAAATCTAGGACAGTCATCATGGTAAGTTGCATCATTTGTTGACTGAAATTTTCATTTTACTCTCTTTTTACAATATTATACCATATAATTTCAGGCATACCAGGTTTACTCAAATATCTATACAAAAGATAAAAGAAAATCTATGTAAGGAACTACAGAAGACTGGTGATCCTGTACCACTGTAAACATGAATTTTATATCCTTTGTGGAGACCCAGGTTCAGATAAAGAAGTGATAGACAAATGTTTAGAACTGTAGGTCTCAAATTTGAGTTAAAGTTTTAACTGGTGTGCTATTTAGCTGCAGAGTGTTTTGAAGATACACTTCAATGCTCAAATGGAGGCTTTCATATGCTGCCTTTTTTTCTTTCAAGGAAAGAAAAAAGGAATAAAGGAAAAGTAGCCAACACACACAAAAAAATGTTGTTCTTCAGGAGTTCTTTGGGGTGGTTATGGTGATATATACTGTAGCACCACTGCCATACAAAGAACCTGTTAAGCCCCTGTATAGTTCTTTCAATGATCTTAGTCTCTTAGTTTAGTTGGGAAAAACTAGTTAATGACATTAAAATACAGTGTATTTCCTCAGTGTCATCTGCTTCCAACTATTTAGCTGTACAAAACAGCTTGTTTTGCAATACTCGTGTTCGTGTGGACAGGGCCTGATACCTGATACTATTGTATTATCTTAATAATGAACAAACTGTTTTTTAGTGCAAACAGTCGTTTATACAGGACTGTTTACTGCACTTTGTTATTCTTCTCGTTATTTCACTACAGCAACTAATGAACCGGAAATCTCGCACATTCACAGAAAACGGCTTACTTCCGCATTGAAAAATAAGGTGGATAGCACCTTAAAAGATAGGTGCTATAAACACTTAAAGTGGTTCCCCTGTGATTTAAATTATTGAAGCCAATAAACCACTTTTAGTTCTATTTAGCACCATTTTTTGTTTAGAGTGTAGTAATTTATACAGCTTTTGTTTTCAGAAAAATCTGCCAGTATCACCAGATGTTTTTTTTTTTTTTTTTTTTTTTTGATAATTTGTGATTTAAATGCTCATTTGTTTACACTTGGTGACAATATTATTAATGGTTTCATAAATTTTTTTTTTTTTTTTTTTTATAGTGTACACATACTGGCATTTCCAGCAAGATATTCACACTAGGCACTGTGGGGAGGTGGAACTTGTATTTGTCTCATAGGTTGTTTTTTAAAAGGGATATTTCACTCAAAAACCAAAATGTATTACTATGTCATTATTTAATCACCTTGGTGTTTTTCTAAAGCCATATGACCTTTTTTTCTCTAAACACAAAAGTCTGTTATTAAGTATATTTTTAGAGTGTTCTGAAGGCATGATAGGGTTTGATGAAAACAATGGAAATGTACTGTATTATTTAGTATTGGCTGTTGCTCTTGGTGGTTTATAGCTGTTTCAGACCATCCATTTTGTGATGAAATGAATAATGTTTTCCCTTCAGGCATCACTGAGGGGTCCCATCATCCTCTGCCTGCTTCATCTGTGTGTTCAAAGCATTCAGGGTGAAGTGAACCCTGCTGCCCTTGCTAAAATGATCCAGTATTTTGATGACCAGTAAGTTAGTTTATACAGTTGATAGTCAACTGAATTAAAATAAACATATTTAGTTTTAAATTCAAATGCATGTAAAAATTGTTGAGTTGATTAATATAAAAAGGTAAAAGGAACATGGTAAAAACACTTCTTGAAAATTGTGATAATCATATGCTATTGAATGTCTTCCAGTGTCCAGCCAACCAGCCACCCTGATGTTCAGTATGTAATGGCGATTACTGTTCCAAAGGCTCAGTGTACAGAAGAACAATCTGATATCCAGACTGTGTTCAGCAAAAAGGATGCAGAAAATGTGAGAAATCTTCTCAATAAAGGAGACAAATGTGTACTCTGCACATCATCAAAAAATATCATTGCTGCACGGCCAACTCAAAAACCAAAGGAACATGCTGAACACGTTCTGCTCTATCCACTCAGTAATTCTCCCATGGATAAACTTCTAGCAGAGACAGATGAGAAAAGCTGTGTAGTTTTCTATTCGCACAACTCACCTTGTGTGACGAGGTGCATTGAGGGTCAAGAAAATATTTTGGAAGGCCTTTCAAACTGGAAAAATATCAGAAAAGAGGCAATGAATGTTTTTGTCTTTAATAAGATCTGGCAGAAGGACGCGTGGAGGAAGGATATGGCTAAAGATCTCCTAAAAATTCATGAGCAAGTGCCTCTTTATCGGTGTACGAGAACAAATGTGATGGAATGTCAGAATTGTGTGGAAAGAAACAATGAGGATGTGATTGCTTTCTGTCTCCCTGAAAAGAAAGTTTAGGAAAATGCTTATGCCACTGCATGTTCTTATTCATTTTTAATACGTTTCTTTTAGCAAATTTTTATTTCTTATGCATCTTTTATGATTACAGTTTAATCCTTTTTATTTAGCTATTTGAATTACCATTGAGTGAAATGTGCTAACATGTTATAAATAAACTAGCTTTACCTTACTTCAATGATCAAGTGCTGGAATGTTATTGAATCACTTCAGCTCATAAGTTTCATAAAACTCTTTTTGCCCAGCATATATTGGATTATGAAATTAATTACTTACTCTCCAAACACACTTCTTTGAAGTATTATTCTTGAACACCCGTTCAGTGCCTATTAAGTGATTTCAATCATTTATTCTCTGTAGAATGTAATATTATTTTGTATAAATGTTTTTTTTTTTATATTAGTTATATACATTTGACTTATAGCAATAATCAAACATTTGACTTTGCAGACATAGAAATAAATTCTTATAGATAAATGTACTTGAAATTAAGTGCTTTAAACAAAACTCTTGTGACAAAACAAAGTTTTTCAAAGATGTGGTGCTACAAACCTGATAATCCAGTGATTAGTTCACACTCAAAAATATAATTGTATTAATCGCCAACATAAATAGAGTAGTTCTCTTCATGATGTTATGATGGTTTCTCAAAAAATAGGTATACTTCAAGTTTGATTAATTAAGTATATTTTAAGCATACTTTATGTAGTAAGTATATAAATGTACTAGTAGTATACTTGTAAATGTACAATTTCAACTCTACTTGGCACTAAATTGGCCCACTTTTTAGTTTCTAAAAGTATGCTTTTAAGTACACTTTAAGTGTAACAGTAGAAAACTCTGAGTACACAACCATTTTACAATAACATTTATCATTTGCACTGCAACTACCTCAAGTCAACTTATATATACTGATTGTTCACTAGTTAAAAACTAGAATAGAATAATTTTAGTTCATGAAGTAAACTACAAGTTCAGTAGTTTTTATACTGCAAGAAGTGAACTTAACCTCATACTTGTAATTTACTAGTTCTATTTTTTTTATACTATTTATATAATTTTATCTGTTTCTGTGTGGATTATTATTCAACAAAGACAAATTCTACCAAATAAATAAATAAATATTTTTTTTCACTATTTTGACATAGTAAATAAATGTGACTGAATACTTGCAGTGCGTCTCACCCTATGGCCTCACACAAGGTCATTCACATACAAAAAGCTTGGCGTGGCAAGGCGCGGCAACACATTGAAATATTAATCACAATTGCACAAGGCCAAATAGATCATGCTGATAATTGGTGCCTTGAGGGTGAATTTTAATGCATCTGTCTGTAAATACAGTAGCGTGAATATGTGGAGATTATATAATGCAATGACTGACACACACACATGCACACGCGTGCGCGCACACACACACACACACACACACACACACACACACACACACACACACACACACACACACACACACACATAGACACGAAAACTGCCAGATCATTTACAACCAAACCAACTGTAAAACAAAACAAACAAACAAAAAAAACAGACCACAAGGCCTTGCACCAAACTGTAAAACAGAAAATAACAGAAATGGGTAACACTTTAGTATATTCTCACTATTAACTAATTGCTTAACCATGACCATATTCTATTTCCCTAATCCGACCCAATACCTAAACTTTACAACTACCTTACTAACTATTAATAAGTAACAAATTAGGAGTTTACTGAGGCAAAAGTCATAGTTCATTGGTTTGTTAATAGCCATAGTTGGACCTTAAAATAAAGTGTGACCCAGAAAGGTTTTGGAAATGCAGTTTGCACAAGACCCACAGCAATATTTTAAATCATATTTCATTAATTATAGTCAGCATCATGTGTTATTGCCATTTAATTAAAATAAATTAATATTCAAAATAAATAAAACAAATGGGAAAGGGATTGTTACTTTGGTGTGTATTTCTTACAGCTTTGACATTATTTGCCAGATTTTATTGTTTTGAGCGAACACTCTCAGCTGTAAAAATGAAAAGATACTCGATGCACAATTTAGGTTCATTTCCTAGTAGAACATTTTGGAGAACCTTTTAGTGTGCCTCAAATATATATGTTATTACTGTGTACTATATTTGTCAGTATTTCAAGGGCCTTTCTTTGTATACTGTATGTTGAGGTTACTGGAGGAACCCATGAGAGTCTTAGGAGTTCTTGCAGGGATCTATGGGTTGTGTTTCTTATTGACAGTTTACAGGAAGTCCAACAACATTCACAAAGAAGTCAAGTGTGTTTTTGTCATGATGTTTGAAGGAGAGAGCTGGGTGAGTGTCAGAATAAACACCATCTACTTCCTCTTTCTCACCACTCCTGCTTCTTTACAGACTCACACAGCATCTCTGAACCGTCTTATTTTGGGCAACAGATAAAATGGTAAGTTATATTTCTATTACTTAATATCATTGCTAGTGGAGGCTGGAACTAAAGCACCTTCACTATTGCTCATGTTGGGAAATAAAAGCTCTTAAAATGTGTACACACAATAAGACTTAAAAGAATATTTTATTTTTAATAGATAGAATGCTACGTTAAAATTCTGTGCTTTATTGTGCACATATTTTTTGTATATATTATAAGTTTGTATTTGTGTGTGTTTTCTTCAGGTTTTTGCTGTACCACAGAGGATCCTCCTGATCTGCCTGCTTTATTTTTGCATTTGTGCAGTCGGTGAGACTGTGGACCCCAAAACTCTCATGAGTATTGTAAACAACTTCGAGAATTGGTATGTTGTTTTGATTGAACATATAAGTAGAATTTACAAAAAAAAAAAAAAAAAAAACTGCACATACACATTAAAATCATGAAATGAATGAACAAATATAATAAATATATAAAAAGTATAAAAAATTATAAGAAATTAAGAAATATATTAAGAAAAACTAACAATAGTACAACAGATTGTTCTGCTATTTTTTTTTTTGCCCTTTATTAAATTTGTTGTCCTTTATAATTACACCATCATGCAATAATTTTAACATTAAACTATTTTATCATTTTATTTTATTACATATAATACATATTCTTCATTTAATATTTGTTTTAGAATTTGAGAAATAAACTCTTACAAAATATTAAATTCCCACTGCTTTGTAATTTTCAGGTTGGGTAACACGGGACAATATGCTGTCGCATTCAGAGTCGAGAAGGACAAATGTCTTGAAGGTTCTGACTATCCAAGCAAGGAGTTGCTAACTAAAGTGAAAGAAAAACTTCAGCGCAATGAGGTTTACGTGAGCGATGACCTTATTGCTGCAAAGCCAAATGGAGTGGAACATTCAGAGTTTCGCCTAAAAAAAGATTTGGATACGATCTTGAAGGTTAAAGATAAGTGTGTGGGATTTTTCACTGTAAACTCACCCTGTCTGAAAACCTGCCTAGCAGATGGGCCATACAGCGTTAAAGACAGTCTTGTACAGTTACAAAAATATATGGGAATTAAAGCCTTTGCATTCAAAAAAATTTGGGAACATGATAAAAAGGCGGATGTGAAAAATAGATTAAAGGAAATTGCACGTGATTTGCCATATTATCTGTGTGAAAGAAACAAAGCTAAATGTGATCTCCTGAAATTAGAGTAATGCTTGACAGCTGCTTTCCTAACACAGATATAGTTTTATTTAGCTGAGGATTTTTTTTTTTAAATGCAACATTAAAATTGTCAAATAATCATCTATAAAAAGCATACATTTTTATATTGCATGCTTGATAGATGACAGTTATTGTTAAAGTAAACGAATGATAGTGTGTCTTCTTACTGCTGGAGCAAATAAAGATACATTTTATTGAGCATCATTTGTGGTTCAGGTATTATCTCTTTCGAACACATGCTATTCAAACATTGCTATGTGGCTATGTCTTTTTCTATATTGATATCCTTCCATTGTTTTATACCTTGCTGCATGTGGCATGATTATTAAATGCTAGTGCAGATTTAGATGATATAAATACATAAGTGAATATATAAAATATATTCACTGGGTGGAACTGCTTCACATAATAATAATAATAACAATAATAATAATAATAAAATTAAAAAATAATAATTCATTTTTTTATAATAATTAATTTTAATAACATTATTATTATTATTACAATTTTTAAATATTACTATAAATATAACTATAAAATTATATTCACTTCTAATAAAATAAAAATATATACACATTATTAAACCAATGTTATTTAAAATAATACATTACAATTAAAATTACCTACAAACACAAAAGCTTCATTCACACTTTAAAATGCTTCATGTTGTCCATTTTGGTGATATTCACTAAAAATGGTGTTGGAACAATTTTTTTGCTAGTAAGTTTCAAAAACAATTACAAACAAACCGCAAGTAACACATTGAATTGAATACGTAGAAAAACATTAATGTTCTTGTAAAACAGGTACAGCTGGTGCTCATCCACACAGGCTCCCCGGGGCCCGTATATTACCCTGAAGAACATGGGAAAGACACTATGCTGTTAATTTTGCCAGTTGTGTCGTGAAATGAACGCTAGATGGCGATACAAGATCACTCCATATACCACAACCACTACTACTACTACTACTACTATTACTACTACTACTATTAATAATAATAATACATTTTAATTATGTCTTTTAAAAAAATTACATTTTAATTGATATAATTTTATTCTTCGTTTTTTTTTGTTTATTTTGTTCATGTTATTTACTTTATCCTTTATGACTATTATAACATTTTATTCGTCATTTTAAACATGTAGTCATTTTAATTAATGTTTAAAAGTATCAAAATAAATAAATAAATAAAAATTAAATAGTACATAGTATATTTGAGAAATTTTAAACAATATACTATTTTGAATACTTTTTAAATATTTTAAACAAAACAAAATGTGTATATATATTAATTTGCAGAATAATAATAATAATAATAATAATAATAATAATAATAGTAGTAGTAATAACACAAGTAAAATATTTATCGTATTTTTCTTTAGAATATTATAAGATTATCACGTTTAAACAAATTATTAAAAATATTTAATATATTTAAACAACAATTAAAACGTTTAAAATGAATATTCAAATTATATTTAATATATTTATCATTACTACTAATGTACTAATGACAATTTTAATCAATATATAATTTAAATAAGCAATCGCTGATCTCTTTTTGATTGACAGCTACGTCACAAGAGAATGCCACGCCCCCTCCAGCAGAGCTCGCGGAGTGCGCGTCTCGTGCGCGGTGCAGATCAGTCGCGCGGAGCTGCACGAGGAATAAACAGGAATAACAGAGAGAGAGTAACGGGACGAATGGCGCTCATGGCCGGGATTATTTACGCGCTCGCCTCGCTCTTCCTGGGGATTTGTGCAGGTCTGTCCGCTCCGAGGAATCTTCCGGCGAATGAAGGTGAGAGGGGTTGAATAAAGAGGAAAAGTTTAGGGCGCCAGTTCCCGCAAACCTATTTATCACTTTTACTACATTATTTATCACTACGGCTTTTTTGTAACATTAGAAGTTTTTGTTGCAACTGATGTCTGGAAATATAAATAAACTGCACACTATTTATGTATGCAAACAGCGGGGCAGTAAAAAACTAACTTACATACTATACATACTAGAGATATGCCTCATATGCATTATTCACATTTAACATTTTCGATATATAATTATCCATTATTCTATGTATCCTTCCTCTATTTAGTTTTTATAATGTTTTAAATCTTTAGCATTAACTTTAAAGTGATTAGGGCGTTTTTTAGCAAAAGAATGGCAATAGTCTAGTAATAATTTGTTATCTGGATATATAAATAATAGCCTACATATGATGTCAAACATCATAATACAGGCTGTATATGACTTTATAATTAACTTGAAGATGATTTGCTGGCCTTATGGTCAGAATAAGTTTTCTTGTGAAGACTGGAGGGCTTTTTTTTTTTTAAAGCAGTCGTTACTGTAAAGCAGTGTTTGGCTATTTTTTAAGAAAACAACAACACGCCTTTCTTTATCTTTTGATAAAATACTTTGCAATTTATTATTTGTAGTAATTATCAGCCATAATTGTCTGCTAAGTTCAGTGCTTGGTCAAACCTCTGTGCACTTGTCTGTCACTTTTCAGCGGCTTTTGCAGCTGTTGTCATTATGTATCAGAGATTCATGGCTTCCAGCTTCATCATAGCATCAGTTTTGTCACTGTGGGTAAGAAGCACAGGCTCTGGTGATCTCCTTCTCAAGTCTCTGTGTTTTTCTCCTTCAGTCACGCTGCTGGATTCCAGATCAGTGCAGGGAGATCTGGCATGGGTCGCCAGCCCGACGGAAGGAGGGGTGAGTCCCTCTTCTCCAACTTCACCTCATTAGTATTCATACGTATAGTTCGAGCACCATTTCAAACGTTTAGATCTAAAAGCATCTAAAACCTAAAGCCTTGAAGGATGTACAAATGTTTACAAATCAACTGAGGTCGATATAATATTACATTCGTAGGTTAATTGCATTGCATTTCAAATAAATGAGAGGATTTAAAGATGTTTAACACCATCACATTAATTTAACGCAGATGTAAATTTAACTAATTCTACATTGTAACAGTTTCATTCTGTTCTGCTTTGATGTTCCTTTAATTTATTTTTTGATTTTGTGCAGGTTTTTTTATTTTTTTTAGTATTTTATGGTTTTAATTTATAAATAATTTTGTCATTAATATTGTCTTTTTAGACTTTTATATACTGAGAAGTGCCAGGAATTGTCTTTAAGTATTAAACTTTGGTGGTACACTTTTAAAAATCAAGGTCCTTTATTGACATCAAACGTTTTCATTGCACAAAAGTTCTTGTTCTGATTTTTTTTTTTTTTATTTCACACTTTTTTTTAAAGAAGTATTAAATAAAAAGCATGGACTTTCTGCCACAGGATAAAAATATAAATGGTAATTGTGACTTTTTATCTTACAATTCAGATTTTTCTTCTCAATTCTGAGTTTATAGTTCACAATTCAGACTTCCCTCTCACATTTCTAAGATTTCAGAAGATAAAAATCATAATTTTGAGATTAATCTCAGAATTGAAAGATACAAACTTTCTGAAGAGGAAAAGTTGGAATTGTGAGAAATAAACTTGCAATTGCAAGAAAAAAGTCAGAATTATGAGAAGTTGCAGTGAACAAAAAAAGTGTGGGAGTCTTTCCTCAGAATTGTGAGGAAAAAATTCAGATTTTTGAGTTTTTTCTCAGAATTGAGAGTAAAAAAAATGAATTGTAAGATAAAAACATGCAGTTACCTTTTTATTTTTCATCCCTTGGGAGGAACCCAAAATGGTTCTTCTATAGCATCACCATCTTTTTATTTTTCATCCCTATAGAATAAAAATTTAAGAACCTTTATTTTCCTCATTGTTCCCTCACAGTTTTGGTTCCAGTCTTCAGAGAGCCTCAAGGTTGTTTACATCTCTTATATAAAAGCATTTACATTTTAGACGCTGTCAGCGTGTTGATATTGTTTGATTCAGCATCCAAAAATGTTCATGTCACATATGAATACCTGCGAATACAAGTGAGATCAGCCTGCCCTCTCCACTTCTCTGGGATGTAAATTTGGAAAGCTAGGTTACAGCGACGGGTGTCAGATTTCCTAAATAGTTGAGGGAGACAGAAATGCCCTTTGTTAGGAAACTCTATCCCTTTTCTCTCAAAAGAGGTAGGGGGGAGAGTCTTGGCAACACGGAGGCAGAGAAAAGGTCTGTTTGAGTGTGTGTGTGTGTGTGAGATTTTAGATCGAGGGGGTCAGCGGGTTCTGTACGGTAATGTATGCTTCTGCACTGTTCGGAGCCCCTCATCACCAATTAGCCGTTTAACATCTTCAGATCAGGTGCATCTAAATTAGCACATCAGAGATTCAATAAAATACACAGAATTCCCTTTCATTCCGGAGCAGCTCGGCTTCCTTTCGCATCGATCCAAGTCTCATTGAGCTCCTGAGTTCCTCTCCCTCTGTGATCTTCTCCGTGATGGACAGGCCTTTGGCACGGACCGTGGGCGGATATTCAGGCTTTAATACGGCCAATTAGCTCCTTTCTCCTCTCGTCCCACTATCAGCAGCTCCAGGTTCTTATCTCTGTGCTGCTCCTCTGGGCCTCCGTAGTTACACAGATGAAGGGACGAGCCGAACGGAGACAATCACGCTCCCTGACGGACTCCAGATTGCTGTCAGTCTTATTATCTCACAAGTGCTCAATTAGTTTTAGCGCACGGTAAATAATTCCTGGAGATTATTCAAGACATGATCTTAATAGGATCGTGGCTGCTGTTTTTACACACAATAGTTTTTCAACAGATTTTTTTTTTTTTTTTTTTGCTTTCTAAAAATTGCAGATTAATAACTTATTAATATACAACTTATTATTTAATAAAATTAATAAAAGCGTCTGCTAAATGAATAAATGTAGTTAAAGGTCAAAGGGCAAATTGTTAATGCACATGCATTATCGGTCAAAAGTTTGGAATAATTTACGATTTTTTATGCATTTCAGTCTCATGCTCAACAAGGTTACATTTATTTGAACAAAAATAAAGTAAAAGTGTAATACTGCCAGATATTATTTCAATTTAAAAGAAGTGAATCATATTCCTGAAAGATCATGTGACACTGAAAAGTGATGCTGAAAATTCAGCTCTGCATCACAGAAATGAATTACATTTTAAAATATATTCACATAGAAAACAGTTCTTTTAAATTTTTAATAATATTTCACAAAATTGCTAATTTTAATGCATTTTTGCTCAAATAAATGCAAAAAAAACAACAACAATTTTTATTTTTATTTTTATTTTAATCTGAATTATTCCAAACTTTTGACTGTTAGTGTAAGTAAATACGTGATATTTCCCGTTTAGACTCTTGGATATCAGCAGTTAAATTTGCACGTGTTTATATGGTGGTCATTTGCTTTAGTACAAGTCATTAGTGCTGATTAGATGATGAAAACTCAGCGAGTCCAATCAGACGCTGTAATGCTGGTTTAGCAGACGTCGAGAAGTGTTGTAGGCTGTGAAACATTAATGGCTGTTTAGAGTTGTTATTGTATCTGAGGCTAGTAGAAGAAGAGTAATGGTGATTTTCTGAGGTTAGTTCAGGCAAACGTATTCTCAAGCCTGTAAGCGGGAAACAGATGTTATGTTTTAGATCTACATTTACTCTACAGATTCCCAAGGTTCAGTTCTGTTTTCACTCTGGATGACCTCATGTTTGTTTAGTTGAATGATCGGTTGTTTTCTGTTTTTTGGGGGGGTCTTATGAGCCTCATGCTTTATGCTGTCATCAGTTTTTAATAGAGATGCTCTGATGAAGATTTTTCCAGCCGATTACTGTTTTCACATCATCTGAATCAGCCGAATCTGATTATTTACATTTTCATTGGGAGTTCTGTCATAACTGATTGACTAATACTGAACTGTGATGCATGGATAATCAAACAAATAAGCACAAAAAACAAAAAATTTCAATACTATTCTTGCACAAAATGTTATCTATTATAGGACATATGATGCCACAGCATACAATGCTTAAAGTCAAAGTTATGTTAAAAACTCACAGGTGAAATTAAATTATTGTCATGATCATTTGGCACATTTTATTTATGCTATTTAACAATAATAAATAAACAAATATAAAGTCATAACTTTGTGAGTGATCTGATTAAAATTAATTTGAGTCAGTTGTTCATTAACTCCTGCGAAGTTTCTGATTCACTAAAAAGAACCTGTTCAGTAAAGAAAGAGTCATTTGTTTGTGAATCGTACACAGCCATATCAATGGATACACAATTATCACACAATTATCATACATTACAAGACATGTCTAAAAAATAACTGATAGATAGTTAGGAAAGAGAAATGCAGATTTGGAGGGAAAAAAAACTCTCACTTGCATGTTTAGGTAACATGGTTTTCAAAAAGCAAGATTATTGGCCAGATACATATTTTAACAGAATAAACTTGTGAAGTTTACCACAGAATGTACATAATTTTAGTCAGAAAAATGATCATAATTCATATATATATATTTTTTTTTTTGCATTTTAAAAAGATTTAAATTTGACCTTGAGACGGTCTAGATTTTCCTCATTTCTAACATTGTGTTTGTGCTGTCTGGTGCAGTGGGAAGAGGTGAGCATCATGGACGAGAAGAACAGCCCCATCAGAACATACCAGGTGTGTAACGTGATGGAGCCCAATCAGAACAACTGGCTCAGGACTCACTGGATCCGGCGCGGCGCGGCCCAGCGCATCTACATCGAGATTAAATTCACCCTGCGTGACTGTAACAGCCTGCCCGGCGTCATCGGCACCTGCAAAGAGACGTTCAACCTCTACTACCTCGAGTCCGACTCCGATAACGAGCGCTACACTCACGAGAGCCGCTTTACCAAGATCGACACGGTGGCGGCGGACGAGAGCTTCACGCAGGTGGATATTGGTGATCGGATCATGAAGCTGAACACTGAGATTCGGGACGTCGGCGTTCTGAGCCGTGCAGGGTTTTATCTGGCCTTCCAGGACGTAGGAGCCTGCATCGCGCTGGTTTCCGTTCACGTGTTTTACAAGAAGTGTCCATTAGCCGTGAGGAACCTAGCACAGTTTCCTGACACGGTAACCGGAGCGGACATGTCGTCACTGGTGGAGGTGCGCGGCTCCTGCGTGAATCAGTCGGAGGAGCAGGAGGTTCCCAAAATGTACTGCGGTGCAGATGGAGAGTGGCTGGTGCCCATTGGGAATTGCCTGTGCAATCCTGGATACGAGGAACGGAATGAGCAATGTCAGGGTAAGACACTTCTAATGTTACACCGAAACTAGCACAAGTGATCCTAGCCACATTTTAGACACATTTGTCTGCATTTCATGAGTTGGAATTTGAAATCGAATTTGTCACACCCACAGGAAGTTGTCACTGTCTCTGTTTTTAACCTTCAAGTCTTTTTTAACTCTTAAAGACCAAAGCATCGATATTCGCAATGTATTATTTCTTGTCGTCACCTTTACCAGTTAGTTTAGCTAAAACTTGCATTTGGGGTATAAATTGGACAAGAATTGCAAAATTGCAGTTGCAACACCAGTAAAGATACAATTATGAAAAGTTAATGTCATTGTTTGGCTACACTTAATTTACAAAAATAAATGTGTCAGTAATGACAAAATTGTGAATTGTGAATAATGACAAAATTGCTAATTTGTATCCTTCAGTTCTAACATTTTTCTTGCAATTGCGAAAAACAAACTTACAACTGCGAGTCATAAAGTCAAGTTCTGTGGAAAAAAGAAGTCGGCTCACAATTCTGATGTTTTCTTTCATTTGCAAGTTTATAGCTCACAATTCTAACTTTATAAATCGCAAAAGTCTGAACTGCAAGATGTAAACTCGCAATTGCAAAATTTTGAGATAAAAAAAATAACTTCATTATAATCATACTAGTTGGGCTCTGGACTTTGTAATTAACAGATTTTTGGCGACTTCATGCCACATAATAGGATGTGACTCACTGTGGATGTGTGTGAGAGAGAAAGAGAGCGATCGCGAGAGAGAGAGATGGAATGAGTCGAGGCATGTTATCAAGAGTCTAAAAATGGCAGAGGGCCGTGAGTGTGATGAATGGATCCGTTGGAGGAGAAAAAAATGTAATTATCTTTAAAACTGACATTTCATTCTGCCGTAGATCAAGCCAAATAAGAGCCTGTGACAATAATAAATACACATCACACAGAAGTGTTGACAGAGAAAAGAAAAAGTCGGACTTCTCTTGTGCTTAATGGCTTCTAGACATGTGCTGCTATTTGTAGAAGAGCCGCAAAGACGCACTGCAAACACTTTGCGTGGTTTCCATAGCGAAGATGAGGGAAAGCCTGCACCACTCTTGACCTTTGCCCCGAGAGGTCACGGATCAAAGGTTACGTTCTCGCTCAGGACTCAAGTGCAGTCATCTGGGGCTGTTTCAGGTTTCCTTATGTGTGTAGAATTTTCTGTGAGTTTCTGAAGGGGAATTATGTTACAGACAGATTATTAGCGGAGACTTCATGAATATTGATGGTATTTGAGTCTGCATTAATTATTCAGAAAATTGAAAACTATGAATAGCAACACTTTGTGGACGTTCTTTTTTTAACACTTTGCATAGAGACATTTTCATGACATTTTGAGCATTTGAACAGACATACATGCACACATATATGTTAGATCATTTTATATATATATATATATATATATATATGTGTGTGTGTGTGTGTGTGTGTGTGTTTGTGTATGAAAATAATATATAATTAAATTTGATTTATTTTATTTTTATTTTTATTTTTAAATATAATATTATTAAAAATATTGTAAATGTTACTTAAATATAAAATATACTTTTACATTTATATAATAAATGTTATATTTCCATTTTTATTTTTAAATAAATATAATATTATTAAAAATATTTATATAATATTGTAAATGTTACTTAAATATAAAATATACTTTTACATTTATATAATAAATGTTATATTTTCATATAAAATATAAATTATGTATATATTTTATATATTTATTTTAATTTAAAGTTATATTATTATATGTACACTATAAATATTAAAATAAATAATTGTATCTGCCTGTCTATCTGTCTGTCTATCTATCTATCTATCTATCTATCTATTTATCTATCTATCTATCTATCTATCTATCTATCTATCTATCTATCTATCTATCTATCTATCTATCTATCTATCTATCTATCTATCTATCTATTTTTTTATCTATCTATCTATCTATCTATCTATCTATCTATCTCTCTGCCTATCTATCTATCTATCTCTCTGCCTATCTATCTCTCTGTCTATCTGTCTATCTATCTATCTGCCTATCTATCTATCTATCTCTCTGCCTATCTATCTATCTCTGCCTATCTATCTATCTATCTCTCTGCCTATCTATCTATCTATCTATCTATCTATCTATCTATCTATCTATCTATCTATCTATCTATCTATCTATCTATCTATCTGTCTGTTTCTATCTATCTATTTATCTATCTATCTATCTATCTGTCTATCTATCTATCTATCTATCTATCTATCTTTCTACCTATCTATCTATCTATCTATCTATCTATCTATGTATCTATCTATCTATCTGTCTATCTATCTATCTATCTCTCTGTCTATCTATCTATCTATCTATCTATCTATCTATCTATCTATCTATCTATCTATCTATCTATCTATCTATCTATCTATCTCTCTGTCTATCTTTTTTCAAAACAGAAATGCATTGCTTGACTTGTTTGTATTTAATTCTATAGTTTAATTATAGTTTTTTTGTTTCACAGTGGACAAAGTTTTTGTTTTCTAGTGTAAAGTTTTATTTTGTTTAATTAAAAATTAACCCAAACAAATGTTGAAACACAAGAATTTTTGCACATTATATAGCCATGTCTAACTAGAGAGCTTGTGATTTCTGTCTACTTGACTATTTTATGAGGAAATATGTTGCTAAATACAATAAATACAAAATCAATGCATGGTATTTCATTGAAAAGTTACCTTGGTAGATATAGTGTGGAAAGAAAGTAATGCATTACTTATTTCTTCTGAGGAGTTGCATGTGAAAGTATCTGTGAGATGCAGCCGATGCTATTGTTGAGCTGACGCTGTGCTGAAAGGAATCTGTCGTTGCAGTCGAGACTCTGGGCTCTGTGAGAGTTTTGGGGGTTCACCGGTGGGAGCTGAAGAAGAGGTCCGGGGCAGGTCAAAGGTCACTGACTCTTTCATCCATCTCTGACGCTTGGCTGACAGCTGGAGAGGAGAAATTTATTAAGACATCAAAACTCTTGACAGCTGGGCTTCCACAGGATGCCATGGAGACACAGGGGCCGTGATCGCGGCTCCTGCTCTCTATATGGGCCCGATGGGGGACGCTGCTGTTTGTTCTGTGTGGTTTAGAGTCGCCTGTTGCATGATCACCCACAGGATAGACAGATCTTTACAATCTTGTGTTTTCTGAACAGAAATAATATTAAATGGAGAACTAATTGAGATTTTTTCTTATTTCTACTGATTAATCTCATATGCCTCCTTTAGAGTTTTTTAAAAGCAGACTGCATATTAGATTTTTAAATGGTCCTAAGTTGCAAGGATAAATAATAATAAAATAAAATATATTTTTTAAAGATACATTATGCAGTATTTTTGGCTCAGAGATGTACAGATGGCCTGCAAATTTGATCTCTTTAATATATCAGTTGTTTCTCAAAACGAAACTATAAAGAGCAAACTGAGATTTTATTTAATTTTAAATATATATATTTTTTTTAAATAAATATTATTTTGTTTTATTTTAAAAGTACCATAATAGTATTATAACATAATTAAATTTAGCTATTGTCTTTTGTATCCTTTTACATTTGTTTGATCTCATCTCCTGAGTTACGAATAAGCAATCTCCGAGCCATAAAATGTCCTGTGTGTAATAAAGGAAAGGACAGGAGAGGAAGGAATCAATCTCCCTCACCTTTTCTTCATCACTTTCCTGCTTTTTTCTCCTCATGCCTTTTATTTGAGCTGAAGGGGAAGTCTGTGTTGAACAGTGTTGCGTGTTCCAGCTTTTTGTGGCCTCGTTTTCTCCGACACGCCTGAATGGTTTAAACACACAGCAGGATAAAAGGAACAGATCAGAGTTTAAACCTCAGCCTGAAGAGCTCGGGACGACCAGCCCGGTTCCTGCGCAGAGGAAGCGCAGGCAGAAAGAGTCCTGTGTGTGCGAGTCGAACATCATTACGGAGGTGTTGAGAGCTGTTTCTGGTCTGGATGGTGTTCTGTTCCCTCAGTTCTTTATCTCCGACTGTCTCTCTCAACGCCGGCTCTCCCCTCTCTAAAAGGAGCGTGACAGAAGCGCGAGGGACGGCACCGCCGTAACATTGATATAATGTTGCAGCTCGCTGACAGTCCCTTATATTAACCAGACTTAATGGACTCTCTGGAAGTCTTATAAGGGAAGGACAGGAGACGTGTGGCCTCGGCTGACCTGAATTTCCCTCTCTCTCGTTTCAGTCAAATTCAGCGCTGATTCAGCCATCTTAAAGGGACAGTTCACACACAAATCACCAACTCATCCTATTGTTTCTCAAAATAGGAAATATTTAGCAAGTTTCACATTTCTAAACAATTTAAAGGACAAAAAAGCAGCATAAATGCATCCATATGAAATGTGTATTTCAAGTGTTTAAAAGTCATGCAGTAGATCTATGCATTTTTCCTAAGATCCCGTATTTAAACCTGGCGGTGAATAATTAATTCACACTTAGGGCATGTATTTTCTGTCGACAATCTCCTGCACCAAAAGGCACCAATACACCAATAAAGGTGAGAGATACAAGTTTTAAGTCAAACATTTCTCTTCAAATTCATATAAATATTCCCTTCAAATTTCTTGTAATCTGATAACTCAGAAAATTCTTTAAAAATGTTATATAAAATTATAATAAATTAATACAAATTTGTAATAAAATTATTATAAAATGATATACTCTCTCTCTCTCTCTCTCTATATATATATATATATACTCTATATACACACATACTCACTAATCTTAATCTATTTATTTATTTATAAACATTCTATAATAGTATTATAGTATATTAGTTTTAAAGTAGCTCATATGACTAATGTATTTTGCATCTTTTGTTCTATTCAATATTAATACACTTTTAAATATAAAGGCGCTTCACGACTTCATAGAAGAACCTTTCTGTCGAAATGGTTCCATAAAGAACCGCTAACATCTGAAGAACCTTTCTTTTTCACAAAAGGTTCTTTGTGGTGAAAGAAGGTTATTCAGATTATGAAAAGTTAAGAAAGAGATGGTTCTTTAAAGAACCTTTGACTGAATGGTTCTTTGTGGAACCAAAAATGGTTCTTCTATGGCATCACACCTTCTTTGAAGCTTGAAACTTTTTAGTCCAAACTCATTGTAACTTCTCTATTGTTTTCTCTCGAGCGCTCACTTTCCTTCTGCCTTTGAATTCGTCTTTTATTTTCCGTCAAGAGGGGGTTAAAAAAGACAGAGAGAGAGATAGACGTGCGGTAAGAGTAAGGGGGAACAACAAAAGACAGAAAGACAGCGAGAATAAAGGAGGTGATCGCAGAGAAAAACAGATTTGTCAGCACACAGGGAAGGTCAGCGCCCTCCTCTCAGACAGGAAAAGACGAGAGAATGAAAAGGAGCTGATGTCTAGAGAAAGAGAGAGGTTTTTAGGTGGTCTTTGATTTCTTTTCCTCATCAGTGACTTCACGTTCTCTTTAAACATCCCTTTGATGTGATGACAGACGCTGTCTCTTTCTCCCCCTCTGTTTCCGTCGATCTCCTGTAACAATGGACTGTGATTGCGAGGTTTTGAGTTGAAATCTTAAGCTCGTCAGACTGTAGGAGGTGTGTAGGTGGTCTTTACTCAGTTTTGTGATGGAATGATGGATGTAAAGAGGTGTAAAAAATGAATGCGTTCTGAAACTTCAATACAGTGAGTGTGTTTCTAATGAACTCCCTCGCTCTTCTTTTAAGACCATTTGAAACTGGAAGAGTACCAATGTAATACTCTTAATAAGCATGGTAGTACTCACAAATATTATATAAAAAATAGTCAGTCGTTATTAGATTAGATCTTACTATTTGTAGTTTTCAGTATGTAATAAGAGCATGGATATTGCACATATATATTTGAATGTGTGTGTTGGTGTATATGTATATATGCACAAACATACATATGCATGCACACACAATTATATATAACTTTGGTTAGTATTTTTAAGGTGTGAAGCATAAAAGTAATTGATATCGAATTTGAAATAGTTTATTGAAATGAACACTTTTGAACTGATTCACTCAAACGAATCAAACTTTCCAATTCAATGCCCAGCTCTAATGCACGTGCATTACTGAAACATTTTAATGTATTTATGAATCATTTTTACCTTTGAGGGCAACCACAAAGAAAACACACACACACACACACACACACACACACACACACACACACACACACACACAGAAATATTGATTGAGAAAACCCATCATGTGTCTGTGACTGATTTCTAAAGGTCAAGTGAAAGTAGCAAAGGTTAAAGGTCAAAATAAGAGAGTTTGTCTTGTTAGTGCTGCCGTATTTATCATGTTGCACCGCCACAACATCATTATGTTCATGTGTACGTGTTTGTACCATATGTGTGTGCATTTGTTTTCCCAACAAACCAATGGAAACATATCTAATCCCCTGCTGTTCACCAATTTCCCATAATACACACACACATGCACAATGGAAGGTGTTGCAGCTCCAGACAGTCTGACGTCCCACATTTCCGGTGGTTTAGATTAATGAACTAAAAATACACACACTTATTTTTTCACCCTGACCCTGTAAGTCACAGTATCAAATCAGTGAACTCATCCCATGATGCATCATGTTGTAAACTTGTGTTTGTGTGATGTGTGTGATGTTTCTTTTGTAGTGTGTGTCAGAAAGGGTTTTGCATGAAGAGTTGTTTTTATAGATTCACCTGGAAACTCTGTGTGTGAGTGTGTGTGTGTGTGTGTGTGTGTGTGTGTGTGTGTGTCACTATATGAACTCGACAAATGTGTGTGGAACTCATTTGCATATCCTCCTGTGCCAAAACGTCCTGTACTAGAAAATAGTGCCGCAACTTTTCATGTATAACAATACCTGCAGACCTTGCCAGACACACACTTATCTTTCTAATCTCTCCATTCTTTTATTTTCATGGTAGTTGCTATTAAATTGGGTACGGATTTTAAAGACCCCTGCAGCCCAAAAGGGTGTACGCGATCCTTTACCCGATAAACGCACCGTAAATTTGGGGAAATTCCTCTCTTCGAAGGGAGGAAGTTGGTGTACGTGTTCAGGGCAGCATGAAGTCCAGGTCATTTCAGGAAGTCTTGCATCAATACCTTCAAAAACCTGCCAAATCTGTTATATTAAAACAACACACTTTGACAGAATAATACCAACAACGTTGTGGTTTCATAACATATATTCATAAATAATTCAACCGCAGAAGTGAATGATGTGTTCATGTTGGTTATTGCTGAGGAGAGGTCAAGCTCAGGTGACTTTGGTAATAATTCACCCAAAACATATACAATACATTAACTTTGTTTAGGCCAAAATGCAGTGATTCACTGAAAATTGTGCTGTTTTATATTATATATTATACACATTTATTATTTATCATATAGCTATTATTTATTATATTATTGTATTTTCAGTTTTTATTTTAATTAACATTTTAGTCATTTTGTTATGTGTATTTGTCATTTTAATGTTTTATATTTCTATTTAGTTTGTAAGTTTTTCATCTAATATTTGCATTTAATTTTCTCAGCTATTTATGTTTTTTTTAACATTTTTTTTACTTTTAGTTTGTTAACAATACTGTTCTGAAATAATGCCCATATTCTGTTCATTTTAATTAGACATTCATTAGATTTTGTTTGTGGTGAAAAAAATTATTTATAGAGATGATTTCTATGTCATTAAACCTGCTTAAAAAGACTAGCTAAGGGCAAACTTAATAGAGCTTCTAATTATGTGTAACTGAAGTACCAACTTTATCTCTGTTTCTCCTCGGAAGAAAAAAAATAGAAACACGAGTCAAAAGTTGACATATAGAAGGAGTTCAGAGTTATAAAATGAATGTGAAACTGAGATCACTGGGGTCTTTATTTGCTCTCTATTTAATCTCATTGCTTCTAGGAGCAACAAGTGAGATATTAAGAAGGTCTCATTTGATATTTTTCTTTTCTTTGGGTAGTTAAGATACTATACAAGCACCAGCATCCGAATCACAACATGCCCATCGATATCTACTCAGTAGCTAAATGAGATTTGCTTTTGTTCAGGTTAATATTATTACTAGAGCTCGTCGGATGCGCTGCGGCAGGCATCGGGAGATGGACGACTTCCTCTGGAATGAGAATAGAGTTTGTTAAGGTGAAGCGGGGCTTGTACGAATCGGTTAGTGTTGTAGGCCTCAGGGTGGGGTCAAGGTCAGCATGTGGAGCGAGTGAGTCATCAGTCAATGTGATCCGCCGCCCTCCGCATGTTTGTCATCAATCACACTGATGGAGCCGTCCCTGCGTTTGGAGGGGGGTCAGAGGTAATTGTTAATTAGTGACTAAACCCTGTAGAACAACAGATGCCAGACCGTGAGACAAGAAGCCAATTGATGTTTCTTTCACGTATATGTGTGTGTGTGTGTGTGTGTGTGTGTGTGTGTGTGTGTGTGTGTGTGTGTGTGTGTGTGTGGGTGTGTGTGTGTGTGTGTGTGTATGTGTGTGTGTGTGGGTGTGTGTGGGTGTGTGTGTGTGTGTGTGTGTGTTAGAGAGATCTTCCATGCCCTCAGGAGAGGAAACTGATCTTGATGTTTTTGTCTGAAAAAATCCTGGTGCTCTGCAAACTGTCATTAACACACACACACACACACACACACACACACACACACACGTTTATCTAGCTATCTAAATGGAGACTTCCCATTGACTTCTGTTATTCTTAAAGGCATAGACACCTAAAAATGATCTGCTCGTCATTATATCACACACTTTGTGAAATAAAAAAATTTATTGCACTTTTCCATGCCTCAATGTCTTTTGTTTAATTATTGGTTTGTTCCCCACAAAAATGTATTGAATGGCTTCTGAAGACATTGAATATAGTGCACAGGTTGCATGGACTACCTTTATGATGCTTTTTTGGGGAGAAAAATACTATTATTCAGCTTAGATTAATGAAAACGTTTGGGAAAAAGTCATTTTTTAATATAAATAAATACTCTTGTTCAGCAAGGATGCATTAAATTGATCGAAAGTGACATTAAATACATTTAAAATGTTACGAAATTTAGCTATTTTAAATGTTGTTCTTTTGAACTATCTATACATCAAAAAAACCTATTACGAAAAATTAAACATATTACGGTTTCCACAAAAATATGAAGCAGCACATCTTTTTTCCACATTGACAATTATAATAAATGCCCATATTATTATTATTATAAATAAAATTTTCTAAATTGATCAGAAAATCAGCATATTAGAATGATTTCTGAAGGATCATGTGAAACTGAAGACTGGAGTAATGATGCTGAAAATTCAGCTTTGCATCACAGAAATTAATTTCATTTTAAATTATATTGAAATAGAAACCAGTGTGCATTACAGTTAAAAATTTTGGGGTATGTAGTTTTTTTTACTGTTTTTTTGTTTGGGTTAATTGAGTTTTTTTAAGCAGAAGTGATTTATTTCAAAAACATTAAAAGTCATACCAACCCTAAGTCATAAAGCAAATAATGACATAATTTTCATCTCATATTCCTGAAGAGTGAGTAGTATCGAATGAAGAAATGAGTGACAACAAGGTTTAATCAGAGTAGATTCAAGCAGATAATGAGAGAAGAGAAAAGACAGAGACGTACAGAATGAGACTTTAGAGATGTTGTTTAATAAAAGTACAAGATGCTCTTGAGCAGCCTGTCAGTGTGTGTGTGTGTGTGTGTGTGTGTGTGCGTGTGTGTTTGAGGATTTTGCGGCGCAATCCGGCCACCCACCGATGCATTCATCTCTCAGAGTCTCGCTAATGGAAAAACGTTGATTTGAGGGGTCAGAAATGTGACTGATATATCTGCTCTCCATCCTGTATAGATATCAGGGAGCGCTGGAATACGTTTTGGAAACCAGAAGACACTTTTCTTTGTCTCTTTATCTGAGAGGGTCATGTCATATAGCCAGTGTTTGGATGTCTGGAGGGTTTTTGTCCTTACAGAAAAGCTCTTTCAGTTCGGTGAAGATTAAGTCCAGTGCAAAGAGTGAATGAGAGCGGCTTTCCTCTTCCTCTGGTGTCTCCAGCACCTCTGGATCAATCTTAAACAGAGATTACAGTCCCAGGACCCTGGTGATAATCTGTTGGGAGGTCTGTTCGCTTCTTTAGGATTAGCAGAGGAACATCTAAGAGCCTAATGGCAGAAAGCGCATCTCGTGGTGGCTTATTTTTCCTTCCAGTTTCTGGTTTTTTTTTTTTTACCCTATGAAAACTACTGTATCATCAAAACATGTTGCACACAATCTACTACATGCCTTTTGTCATCTGATTGATAATTTAGACTTTTTAGCAACTAAAACCCCTTTTAGTGTGGTTGTACAAATATCCACCTTCAACTCGTGCATCATGTGTCTTTCTGCTGTCATCTGATTGATAATTTAAAACCTTTACTGTGAAACCTTGACTGATTTTTATTAAGTAGTTGTAACAACAACTTAAATTGCAATATTTCAAAGTGAACACATACTTGGCTGAAGCAACTTAGCTTGGTTACCCAGACGTTTTTTTTTTTAGGAAAATCGTGTTCAAATGTGAGTATCAAATATGACCATCAGGCTACTGAGGAATGTTTATGTTTATCTCTATTGCATTGCATATGTTTTGAAACTACTGAGTTTTGATCATAAAACTAAGCATATCTTACCAATATATGTTACTGAGAGATATAGAGTGACAAATTATATTAATATATGTAATTTTATTTAAGTAGTCAGATATACTGTTATAAAGATCTCACTGATTTACATTACAGGCAATATCAGAATTTCATCTTCATCACTTTTCGGCAATGTAAATATCAGCATCTGCACCAAATTGGATATTTTTGCTCAGTTTTCGGTCTAAAACTAAGCATAACTTGGCAATGTAAGGTGTTTTACCTCCTCCATATTTTCACTCTGAGCCAAAAAAATCATGATGTGTATCAGATATGATTCTCAACAAAAACACTTTTGCTAATTTTTTATTTAGATTAAAAAAAAAATATTCAAATATTTTTTAAAAGTTTAATAAACCAATCCATTTAAAAAAATACATACAGTACAGGTCAAAAGTTTGGAAACATTACTATTTTTAATGTTTTTGAAAGAAGTCTCTTCTGGTCATCAAGCCTGCATTTATTTGATCAAAAATACAGAAAAAAACAGTAATATTGTGAAATATTATTACAACTTAAAATAATAGTTTTCTATAGTGTCACATGTAACATCCAGTCTATCACATGATCATTTAGAAATCATTCTAATATTCTGATTTATTATGAGTGTTGGAAACAGTTCTGCTGTCTAATATATTTGATGAATAAAAGGTTAAAAAGAACTGCATTTATTCAAATTAAAAAATATATCTAATAATATATATTCTAATAATATATTTTCTTTACTATCACTTTTTATCAATTTAACACATCCTTGCTGAATAAAAGTATTGATTTTATTTAAAAAAAAAAAAGAAAGAAAAAAAATTACTGACCCCAAATTACTGACCAGTAGTGTATATTGTTATTACAAAATATTTATATTTTAAAAACATAGCTTCTTTTTTTTTCTTTTTTTTTTTTTTTACTTTTTATTCATCAAAGTATCCTAAAAAAGTATCACATGTTCTGAAAAAATATTAAGCAGCAGAACTGTTCCCACTTTGATAATGAATCATCATATTAGAATGATTTCTAAAGGATCATGTGATAATGATCCTAAAAATTCAGATTTGCATCACAGAAATAAATGATAATTTAAAGTATAATACATTTAAAAACAATTATTTTAAATTGTAATAATATATCACAATATTACATTTTTTTTCTGTATTTTTGATCAAATAAATGCAGGCTTGATGAGCAGAAGAAACTTCTTTCAAAAACATTAAAAATAGTAATGTTTCCAAACTCTTGACCTGTACTGTATATATATATATATATATATATAATATATATATATATATATATATATATATATATATATATATATATATATATTTCTGACTGTTATTTCATATGTCAAGCTTTGCATGGTTAAGAATGCATGAATGATTATTATTATTATTATTGTTAAATGGGATTAAAAAAAACATTTGCATTAATGACTTAAAGTTGTTAAGGGTGGTTGAAAGTGTTACTTTATTTGGACTTTTATGGAAGTAATTTAACTGTTTGCATTATGGTTTATTAATGCAGAGATGCTTTGCCATCATATATTGATTATAGTTGCAACATCTACCAGCAGGAGATAACAGGGTCACACTAACCACCTAAACCTCAACCCCATGTTCCCATCGTTTCTGTTTGGTCTCTGGAGTCTGATAGAAGTTTATAGTAGTGTGCTGGAGTCTAAGGCATCTTTCATCCTCCTCGTTTTCATCCATACGCATACAGACGTCCAAACACAGAGAGAGGTTTCCGTGCGCGCTTGTGTTTGCACGTAAATGAGTGATAAGGATGATGAAAAACAGTGGAGTAGGAGGACGCCACACGCTAGATTATTTAAACATCGTGCATTCTTTATTTATGATGTCAAAACATGTTTTACTCAGATATGCGAGGCAGATTCTTGAGACGTATGGAAGGGAGAATTAAAGGTGACTGGTGCATGCTGGGAAAACTCCCAGAATTCCTCATTCATCATCGTCTGGTCTGTCTCTTGCAGTCTCTTGACTTCACCTCCCTTTCCTGGCTTCTCTCTCCATCATAAATGCATCACCATTTTGTATACGGAAAGCTGGCAGGTTTTCATGTTCCTTCTTTGTCTGCTTATATACTTTATTATCATTTCATAATTGAGGTGTTTAATAATGTCTTATAATAGTTTGAGTCATACCCCAGGTATTTTGTTATCTGGGTAACATATTCGATGCCTTGTTTTATGCTGAATTAACGGCGTCCTGCATCTTTCTCTTCTCTCGTAGTGTGTAAGGTGGGCTTCTACAGGTCTCTTTCTTCGGACGGTGGCTGTCGTAAATGTCCACTACACAGTTACTCCATGAAAGAAGGAGCTACTTCCTGTGATTGTGACAAAGGATATTACAGATCGGAGACGGATCCCGCAGCCATGCCTTGCACACGTGAGTTAAACATAAACATTCGCACCAGTTTAAAGTGGGTGCACCATGTTTTTTGGACACTGTGGTGGTGATTTACATGGGACTTTTTCAAGATTTTACTGTATTTTAATGTATATGAATATTTTTTATATCACAGCTTCCATCTAATAAGCATTTTAACCCTGTAAAGCCAGACATATGAAAATATAGTCTGAAAAATCTGGTTTTATTTAAATGGAACAGTTTATTGAACCATTGAGCAGAATCTAAAAATGCTATGCAATGATGACTGACAGATGAACAAATAAACGTTCATAAAAAGAACAACTGGTGATCATATTTGATACTCACATTTTAGCATGATTTTAGAATAAAAATGATGTATGGTTAATCAGGTAAGTTGCTTTAGTCCAATAAAAGTTCATCTTGAAATATTAGTATCAATATAAAAGTTTGTTTACTCTGAAAAAAATAAGTAAAGATTCAACGTAAAAAGATGCATGAAACATGAGCTGAAAGTGGCTTTTTTTTTTTTTTTTTTTTTGCAATTATACTAAAAGGCCTTTTACTTTCAAAAAAGTATAAACTAGCACTCAGACATCAGTTTTAGTCATGTTGATAATTAAGAGGAAATTTACACATCAAATACGATGAAGTATTGGATATAAGCCATATGTTCCCCTTTTTGACTCTTGAAAAATCTACAGTATAGCTTCGTAATTTTTAATTGTTTCCCTAGATTAAAATTTTTATTAATTACAAAATACCTTTAAAATATGAAAAATGAGCAGAATAGTATTCTGTTTGAAAGTATTCTAGTATATTGCCTGAAAAAAAACTAAATATATAGAACTAACTAATTGAAAGCAAAAATTCTAATAGAATGTTGTGCATGGGCATGTGATTATTTCTGTTTACATCCTTTTATGCGCAGCAGATGTTCCTCACATCAAGTAAATGAATTTAAATGAGACAGTATCAGTCTCACTCTACCAGCTGTCTGTCTGTCCTCTCTCTCTCTCTCTCTCTCTCTCTCTTCCATACTAATGACCAGCTCTATCTCTTTGTAGAACAGACGCTGTTTGTCTTCTCCTTCTGTTCTTGTTCTTTCTCTCATTTCTTCTGTCTCTCTTCCTTCATCCTACTGTTCAGAGAGGATGGAAAGTTTTAGAATACACAAAACGGTACTTGCATAAATACACACACACACACACACACACACACACACACACACACACACACACACACACACACACACACACACACAAAATAAACAGTAACAAAATAGAACCGTGGAAATGTAGTTCATTCAATCAAATCATTTCAATTGAAATAATTCTGATTTACAATAAATTATATAAAGAGAGAGAGAGAAAATTATATGTAATGTATTGTAAATATTTATTCTAATATTTATTGTATTATATATGTTGTATATATGTCATTTATGCTCACCAAGTCTGCATTTATTTAATCAAAAATACAGTAAAAACAGTAATATTTTGAAATATTATTAAATTTTAAAAACTGTTTTCTATTTTAATATATTATAATAGTATGTATATAATAATAATAATAATAATAATAATCTATAATAACCTATAATCTATAATTATATATTATTGGTTATCTATTATCTATAATCTATAATATAATACAATATAATATAAAAATACACACACACACACACACATATATATATATGCTTTTTTAGCCTTTTGTTTTGTGGCCATAAAAATTCATAATAAAATGAGGAGATAATATTATTAATAATAATATAAAAATAATTAATATTAGCATTAAAATGTAATTCAATTTCCCCTCATTGCAACATTGTTATTTAGATATAATCACATTTTCCGTTAAGAATTAGCAGGCTGTTTTTCTGTAAGGGTTATGCACTTAAAGTTCTTGCTCTCTTTCTCTCTGTTTATCGCAGGTCCTCCGTCCGCTCCTCACAATCTGATATCTAATGTCAATGAAACGTCGGTGCTGCTGGAATGGAGTCCGCCTCTCTCCTCCGGAGGCCGGCAGGATCTCACCTACAACGTTGTGTGTAAGCAGTGTGTGCGAGACACGCAAAGATGCATGCCGTGTGGAGACGACGTGCGATACTCTCCACAGCGGCTGAGTCTGCGCTCCACGCGGGTGTCCGTTCACCAGCTGCAGGCGCACACCAACTACACCTTCCAGATCTGGGCCATCAACGGGGTGTCCAAACACAACCCCAGTCTGGAGCAGGCCGTGTCCGTCACGCTCACCACCAACCAGGCCGGTGAGAATGTGTGTGTGTGTCCAAACATGCTCAAATTGAATCAAGCATCATGTTTGCATGTAATCAGACAAGTGAAACTGATCCTCACTAAATGTTTTCACGGAGGATTAGATGAGAGATATAGCATGCTACAGTCAAAAGTTTTTAAATGTTTGTGAAAGAAGTCTCATATGCTCCCCAAGGCTGCATTTATTTGGTTAAAAATACAGCAAAAACTGTAATATTGTGAAATATTAATACAATTTAAAATAACTGTGTTTTATTGTAATATGTATTTTAAAATGTTATTTATTCCAGTGATGCAGAGCTGAATTTTCAGCATCATTACTCCAGTCTTCAGTGTCACATGATCCTTCAGAAATCATTTTTTATGCTGATTTGCTGCTCAAGGAACATTTCTTATTATTACTTATTATCATAAACAGCAGGAAATTGAAATTTTAAATATTAAAAAAAGAGATTAATGTTTTTATTCAGCAATGAAATAAATTGAGCACAAGTGACAGTAAAGACATTTAAAATGTTTATAATGTTTATACATTTTTTATTTCCAATAAATGAGGTACTTATGAATGTTCAGAGAATCCTGAAAAAAATATCCGTTTCCACAAAAATATTAAGCAGCAAAAATGTTTTTAACATTGATAATTAAGCACCTGTAAAAAATTGATAATTGATCAGCAAATCAGCATATTAGATTGATTTAAAAATACAAAAATTAAAAAAATTAAAATTCAGCTTTAATCACAGAAATAAATAATATTTTAAAATTTAATTAGAAAACAGTTATTTAAATTATAATAATATTTCACCATATTATTGTTTTTACTGTATTTTTGATCAAATAAATGCAGCCTTGGTGAGCATAGGAGACTTCAAAATCATAAAAAAGTCTTAATTAATCTGAACTTTTGACTGGTAGCGTACTATATTTCTCACTTAATCCTCAATGAAAACATTTCACGAGGTTCAATTTCACTCACATAATCACGTACAGAGAACTTCTGTATGACCTTTCTGCTCCATTACAAACACAGTCACACACATGTAGCGCGTCAAAACACTATTTTGATTCATGGCGGTGTGTGTGTGTAATTACGGACGTGTGATACGCGGTCTGTGCTCTTGATGGTGTCTTGGGTTTCCGTCAGAATGGAGCGTTAGCTGGAGATCCGGAACTTTCTGTGACAAGCCAAGCCCGTAAATCAGCCTGAGGGTGAAGGGTGGAGGGTGGTGTTTTACCATGCATTGACGTGCCTTTGGCTATAGAACAGAGAACCGGAATACATGTGTCATACTTAGTCATGTGCTGGGCGGTCATGAGTGTATATTTAAAATAATTAACATGTACGTCTTAATGTAGATGCTGCTGACACAATGTTTAGTACTCAAAGACAAAACACAATATACGCATGCTGTCAAAGTTAAACTGAAATTCAGATAAAGGCATCTTAAAAGTTTCAGTGCTTGTGGAGCATATAAAACCTCCTGAACCATGGTAAAAATTAATTGTAACACACTGTTGCTTTTTATTAATCATTAGGAACAGAAATATGATAAAAGACACCAACGTTTATCTTTAAAATCATGCATACGCCTCTAATAATAAAAGCAAACAATTCTTATGTATTATAGATGATGGTTTTCTAACAGATGCAGCATTATAATGAGACTTTTTGAAAGAATATGCAAATAAAAAAGAACATACATTTTTGCATTTATTTTAAATTAACCTTTGCTATCAAAACACCTGTTTTTAAGTCTAATCAATATAAATTATTATTAATTTAATTGATCAAATATGTATTTGAGCAATAAATCCATGTAATGCTTGTCTGCTGAGTATTTGAACTTTTATATACCACATAAAACAATATTATTAAAATCATTTATTAAACATACATTATATATATATATATTATATATTTTAACTTGTATATTTAATTATATATTTTAGCTAAATATATTATACTTTAATTTTATTATCTATATTATTATATATATATATATATATATATATATATATATATATATATATATATATATAAATTAAAAGTATAATATATATATTTTTTAAATATATCATATTAAATATAATGCATTTAATATAGTAAAATATATTTAAATATTAATATAATTTTAAAATATATATTTATATAATATATTTATTTATTTTTATAGAAATCAGAATAAAATAATGAGAAGTCCTTTATGCTCAGCAAGGCTGCATTTATTTGATGAAAAATACAGTAAAAAAAAATTATGTTGTGAAATATTCTTAAAACTTTAATTCAATGTTTTCTGCTTTAATATATTTTAAAATGTCCTTTATCCCAGTGATGGCAAAGCTGTATTTGTAGAAGCCATTAGTAATAAATATCCGTTTTATGGATTTTGAATATTCTTAGAATTCGGTTTGTAATATTTATTATCATTTTTCACATAAGAAGTCATAGTTCACAGGGATGCCGCAAAACTTTACGCCACATGTGAAGTGCAGCATATCCCAGCATGCACTAAAGGTGTTAAATGAACCATATAACATGACGTTCCTAAATCAGTTTTACAAAATCTTAACATGCCTGAGTGTTTAAGATGAACGAGCGCAGATTCTCATCTTTCCTTTAAGTTATCTCAGCCAGACACGCACACACCCGCAACTCCATTACAGCCCATATCTGTCAGAGCAGACGGCATGATGGATGTGCATTAGAGATGAGTGTGTTAGGTGGATGAGGGGGGGCCGGTGACCCCTGTGTTTTTGGCTGGAGGGGGTCGTCTCAGAGTCCCCCGAGGGACAACCCTAAATCACGTTTAGTCTGTCTGGCCTGGCAGAGGAAGACTGATCTGTGAGATAGAAGCGGGCCGCTGTCGAGCTGCTGCTACAGCTGGCGGGGGATCGAATTGTTTAACAGAATCACACACACACTCGCTAATGCACAGAGATGAAACTCTAGCTTATGCATCTGAATTTGGGATGCTTGTAGGTAGGCCAACAGTAAATGTTTTCTGTGCTGATTATGGGGAAGAATTGATCTATATATAAATATTGCTTCACAGTTAATCTAAATAAAACCTGAAATTGCAAAATGGCTTATTGCAAAGGTGGTGATTTAATTAATTATATGCACTGCATGTTTCAAAGTGAAGCACTGTGTTCATTTACACATGAGCAGCTCATGATCCAGGGTTTTCAGCATCTCAAAGCGGCTCAATTCACAATAGCTGCTCTGCTCCACATCTGCTCTAGTTTGGGTCTCTTATAACGTGCATTTGTAAATGCAACATGCACCAACCTCTTCCCAAACTTGTAATGAGAATCAGCTTTAAGGGTTCCATGTGGTTTTCTTTCCAAATAAAAGCTCAGTAATTTAATGTTTGTAAATTAAGAAATGAAGACGGCCATAAATATTAGTAAAAGTTATTCTTTAAAAAATATATTATTTTTTAATGAAGTGTCTGTTGTCAACAAAAGAGATACATTATGGGTTTCCTGCAGTTTTGTGTCAAAATAAAAGCTCAATAGTTTAATGTTTGAAAATGAAGAAATTAAAACAGACATTAATATTAATATAATTTTTTACTTTAATTTTAAAATAAAATTTATTTGATTATATTATTATTTTTCTTTGATAATTAAAATACTTTTTCTTTTTTTTTTCTTTTTTTTTTTACAGTGAAATAATAGTAATATTTCTTGCTATTGATTAATATTTTAGTTCATCTTCTTGATATTAATATTTTATAGTCATATTGATATATAATCACATAATATTTGGCCAAATTTTGCAACCCTACTAACAAAACTTTGTAACATATTTTAAATTATAATCAGTTTTTTTATTTTATTTTTCTCGTGCAGCCCTACTAGGTATGGTAAAATATGTTAAATAGAGCTAATAGTTAACTTTTTTGCTAGCTGAAAGTATCCTCATGCAAGTTTGTTTACATTTTTTGAAGAAAATATGAGTGACCATTTGAAACTCACCGCTATTATGTCAGCTTGTTGTTAGTGGTTGTTAGGGTATTGTGCACAATATTTTTTATTTGTTTGTTTGACACTTTGATTTTTCAGTTTTCAGTCACCTAAAACACCATAAGCATGTGAAAATGATGCCAAAACTCTATGTTTTCTGAAACATTGTGGCCTTAGAATTTGACGTTTGTCCAATGTCAAGTATGAGCAATTGTAATAGTGATTATTTAACTAATTAGCCAAAATACAAAAGACAATGTGTAAGACTTTGCCAAAAACAATGTTTGAATTCTGTGGAAATATGCGGCGCTTTCTGAAGTTTTGATATGTAGAGTTGTTCTGTTTGGTAGAGGAAGCTAATCCATAAAGATCTTTGCCATCTTCCAGATCTGTTTTTACCTTCTTTTGCTGTTTTTGTCTTTTTGTTTATTGTGTTTGCGATGTGTCTTTGGAAAAGCGGAGAAGCCCATGCAGATGCAGTCTCTGAATCTGAGTCTGTTTGACTTTCTCACCCTAAACACAAACAGCTTCGGGGGACAAAAAACAAACAGACAATAGCGGTCTTAACTCCAAATCCACAGTTTAGAAGAAGAAAAAGCTCTGCTTGTCCTCCGGGTTTATCCTTTCCCTCTGTGTTTGTCTGTGATGTGATAAAACAAAAACAGGTGTGTCAGGAAAACCTGACAAAAGTACAATTTAGAAAGCATAAACCTTTAATAAATATATTAACTCTTTCTGTCTGTCCTCAGCTCCCTCCACGGTCATGATGGTTCAGAGTAAGGACATCACGCGCCACACACTCTCTCTGTTCTGGGACAAACCCGAGAAACCCAACGGAGTCATACTGGAGTATGAGGTCAAATACTACGAGAAGGTGAATCTTCTTGTTTTTTTTTGTCTTATTTGAAAGGCAATTTTGTGTGCACTGTACCTTTAAGAAGCTATTGTTCAAACACAGTGAATCTACACGCTACAGCAATCCTTGTGGACTTTCGCTGTCTGGATAAACAGGAAGTGAGGTTTTTATTAGAGTTAAAATAGCCCCCTAATGTGCCCTTTGACTTCTTACCTTCCTCTTATCTTCCGTTCTCTGTCTCTCTCTTTATTTATGAATCTCAGGATCAGAACGAGAGGAGTTATCGCATCGTAAAGACGACGTCTCGTAGCACTGATATTACAGACCTGACTCCGCTGACCTCCTACGTGTTTCACGTGCGCGCTCGCACTGCCGCAGGATACGGAGAGTTCAGTGCCCCATTTGAGTTCAGCACCAACACCGGTGAGTGTAGAGTTCAGGATGATCTAGAATCAGCTTCATATACTCAAAAAATATAAAGAATACCTAATATAAAAAAACAGTGCAATACAATGTACACTTATGCACTATGTACTAAGTGTATGAATTATATAAGGTTATTTTGTCATTCAACTTTAGAGTCTGATAGCTCCTCCACTATGTAATTAAATCATGAATGCATGAAGTGTCCAACCTTTTACACTTTGTTTTTTCGATTATTTAAATGCATCATCCGGGTGTTTAAAGTGCACCTTTTCTTTTAGAATTTTCAGTGTGAGCGAACTACTCACACTATTTATACTACAAAACAGCATAGGATAGTGCATAAGTGCACAAATTGGGATGCACAATATGCTCTAAAAATACGCTGCATGAATAAGAATGTAACTGTCTCTCTCAGTCGCAGCTCCTGTTGTTGGAG